>NC_056729.1:1630645121-1630917621 GCF_019279795.1 Protopterus annectens
CATGGTGTATGTACCTATCCTGCTGTCATTTGCAGGCATGGGGTTGGACAGTGGAACAGTTGTACATGGTGTATTAGTATACCCTTTATACAGCTACTACAAACATTTCTTTACCTGTAAGACCTGTGACTGTACTGTATGGGGCACTTGTATTTACATGTTTTATCCACTGACACTTCAATTCTGGACCAGCTACACTAGCCTGGTTAACAAATATCAATTACTACATAATTTAAAAATAAAAATAATTTTAACAATGTTTTCCCATGTAAATATGAAGGGCATGTCTTAGTACTCGAGCCGTGAACTGCTGCATGCAAAGCTGGAACTCTAACCACTATGCTATCTCACTGTTAAGGATTTTAGCTATACATTTGTATTTAGCTCCTATGAGATGTTTAAGCAATGCTGAGCAGAGGGCCATGATGCACAAAACCACTCAGCTACACTTAAGCTTAACTTATGATGAAAAAAAAATGAATACAAGCACTTTAATTACATGTATTAATACTAATGCTGATTCATATTTGGTAATGCACTACCTGTCATTCTATCAACTTTCTAAGTCTGTATGAGCATTATCAGGATTTAAGTCACTAAATAATGGCATACATTTGAATTTCAGACTTCTAATCCTTCAGACACTTTTATGTTAATACAAACCCTGTTCCTCTATCAACTTTCTAAGTTTATGAGAGCTGTACTTGAAAAATGTCCCTATTATTGGACCTTTGTCACCCCATTTGTTGCTCTTTGTCCAGACTTTGGGCACTAAGAGGTTTACAGGTATTGCTGTGTGTCTGAGGACACACGTACTGTAAAGCGCCAAGTGCAGTACGGCACTTTCACAATGCAGGGGGTGTGTGACAGTACCTATCACACACTCCCTGCATTTATTTCAATTTCTACTAACTCTTTCAGTGTCCATGGACACTGTTTTACTTTTCTTAGTTGCTTTCAGTGTCCGTGGCATACACAGACATGCAGAAGTGATGGCAGGATGGGGTAGCAAATTTAAGCCATTACTAGATGAAAGTAATTTGGCAGACATTATTACAAAGGATAACTCTTATAGTCAGCATAGTGATAATATGGTCACTCCATATGGTGAAGGTGCAGCAGAGGTTAGGAAAATTATTTCCAGAAATTGGACAATATTCAAAGGTAACCCCAGTATGCTGAACATTTTGGGGAATGAACCTAAGTTTGTTTACAAAACTGGGAGAAACTTGAAATTACTTTTTGAGCAACCTATCTTTTTAACACCCCTTCCTGACAAAGGCAAAACTAAATGCGGTGCCTGTAGGCAATGTTATTATATTATAGAACTTAGTAACATTGTTTTAAGGGGAGTTGGTTATAAAGTAAATTTAGCCAAGGGTAATTGTAACACCAAAGGTGTGGTATACATATCTATTTGCCAGATCTGTGGAGGTTACTGTATAGGTAAAACAGAAAGGAAGTTCAAAACTAGGATTAATGAGCACCTCTATCCAATTTCAAAGGAGAACATTAATAAGTCCCTATACAAACATTCACTTCAGCGTCATGGATTCACATGTTTTAAGTTTGGAACAAGTACCAACAGACCCTAGGGGCAGATGGTGGGAATTATCTTTAGAGCTAAGAGAATTGTATTGGATTATAAAGTTGCAGTCTAATATACCACCAGGTATAAACGTGCATCTATCTCTCTCTGACCCCAGTTCTCAAAAAGAGAGCTCTTGAAATATAGTATTTTTTTATATTTTCATAACTTAACAAATTTATATATGAATAAGGTCAACAGACTAATCAAGTTATTATCAGTTAAGTTATATGGTATGTTATATGTAGTCATATTGTTAGAAGATTGTGTATGTATGTATGTCTTTAAATACTAAAAAAATGTTGGCAGTTAATTATTCCTTTTTCACACTATAAATTGCCTGATTAGTGAGTATCGTACAGAACCTGTGTGGGCTACCATCAAGCCATTTGCCAGCAAGAAGTCTAGAATGGCCTATCCATCTTTATTCTTCTTGCCCTCCCATATAACACAGGCAATCCTCATATCCTGTTCTATCTTTCTTAACATGTGCATTCAGGTCCCCCATTATCAACACTAACTCATGTTGCCCTACTTTATCTAGTACATTCTGAAACTCCTGCTTGAATGCACTGTTTTCCTCAGTGTCACAATCCTGCTGTAGGGCATAGGCTGAGATTATGAATAGTTCCCTATCTTCACACTGGAGTCTGATTACCCCAAGTCTTTCACTAATTCTGATGACAATCCTCACTGTCTTCTGAAACCTCTCCCTCACCATGATTCCCACACCATTTCTAGTCAGTCCTTCTCCTATGTAACAAGCTTTAAATCCCAAGCCAAGTGGTTTTGCTGTACTGCCCTTCCATCTTGTCTCCAGGATACAGAGGATACCCAGCTTGTTCCTAACTGTGATGCTGCCAGCCCAGCTAGGTGGAATTTTGTAAATAATTCTATGTCATTTGTGAATATTGCTATGATTTATACAGAACTGCATGTTATGTACTGAGCTTCAAGAATGTAACCACAATGTACCCTACTGGAAAAGAACAGAAATGTATATAAACTATATATCTGTGCAAATGTATATTTTAATAGTAGAATGTGTAGCATACAGAGTTAACTTGCAAAACTTCAAGAAAATAAGTTGCAATCAAAATGTTTTATGATTGTGTTATCTCACAGCTTCAGTGCAGCAAGCAGACACAATGTCTAGAGCTAGATGTTTTTCTATAGTCTTGAAAGTAATTTTAATTACTAGGTTTAAAATGTAAAGTGTTTTACTGCTTCCTAGTAGCTGCACATCTGAGAGATATGTACTTCTCACACCGAGATAATTAAATTCTGTTGGTATCTGTTAGCCTGTGAACTGAAGGCAGGTGACAAAGAGTGATGTTATCCAAGATGATCCAGCAATAATGTTGGATAATATTTATTTATTTCAGTTTGATAACCAGGGAGGTCCACTGGGCCATGAAGAGCCCATTTTCAGTGGAGGCCCAAGGAGAAAAGCTGCAAAAATAGTTATAGAGAAACAATATGAAAACAAAGGTACAAAACTGGTTACAGAGAAATTTAGAGAGAATACAATACAGCAAGTTCACAAAGGGCTACATTCTATGATACAATAAAATAAAGTGAAATTAACACAATTTTTGAAATACAGACAAAATGAGACATACTTCTGAATTAATATACTATTTTTTTTGAAAGAAGGACATCAATTTGAGAGAGGGGTCAGATAATAATTTAAGAACTCTGTCAGAGAAAGACTGTGCATTCCCTATCCTGTCTTAGACCTAGAAACAGCCATTCAGCACTTCTGCCTGGGTGTTGCTCTGTAAGTATGTCTATGGTACAGTGCTTTCTCTTAGATATAGATAGGAATATAGTAAATATTAGTTTAGATGTTTTCTGTATTTATTTGAGACTGTCCTGCAATGTTGTTTTAAAATATTTCCTGTGATTCTTAACTTTGTAGTTACTGTGTTGATTATTGTCTTCTTCTTTTATTATTTATTAAATATATTTACACCTATCTTTGTGGCTGATATTTGTAAGACATATTTAAGCTCTTAGAGTACTTGCATATGTATTCAGTGACACAGTACAGGCCACTCCTAAATAGCCTTAGTCTTGGTCACACTTACCATTTGGATAATAGCAACATTGCACAGTAGGATTGGTCACCCTTTGTAAGGGCCTTTATAGTAGCTAGTATGATAAGTAGGGGTTGGTGGCAGTGATAAGTACCTTACAGTCTGGGCAGAAGGGGGCATAGCTAGTAAACCTGTGTCAGACTTTCCCAGGTGTGTGTGTGCGTGTATTTGTATATAAATCAAAACTCAAAGCGTGTGTGTGTGTGTCAGGTACTTGTGCAGGGACATGAAGCACTGGGTGGACAGAGAGGGTGCTGGAGGTCTTTGCTTGACCCCCTCAGCTGAGATCTTAACCATATAGCTATGCCAGTGGACAGTCTTATTGGGGATCTGGAGAAAGAAGGAGAAACCAGCCCCCAGATTGACTGTGATCTCTGTGTGCTCTTAAGGGAAATTGTACTTTACTGTGTGTGCACTTGTCACCCTTCCATTGTGTACGTCTCTCACTGTTGCCAGTAGTGAGGACTGAAGCTCCTTGATTACTGGGCCAGTGCAGGGGCGTCACACTTACCATCACGTCATCAACTTCTAAGCTGCATCCTGTCAATGAACCTATATTGATTGTGCCAATATTTAGTTCATGTTTGGCAGTTTGATTGGTTTTATGTCCAGCTTTTGCTCAACAACTGTATTCCATATATATAACCTGAGCTGGGCAACTGGATGCTGGCCAGCCAGTAGCTTACTGACCCTGGACTGCTGGGCTTTATGGCAGGCACACAATGCCCAATAGAGGCACATGTACCCCACCTACCTTAACATGGGTCTCAGAGTAGGCCAGGTACTGAACCCACTTAGCATCAGCAAATAACCATGCCCATTACTGGCAACATTAGTCATTGTGACCAAATCACCTAGATCCAGTTTTTATACTGTCAAGTGGTTAGCCCTGAAATGGCTTGCAGTCAGTGATCAGTGTTCTCATGTCTACATGATACTATTCACAACAGTTGATACCTGAAGCCATTGGGCTATACAACTCTTCCCCAAAATGGCACTATCTAGAGTCTGTGCTGCTGCCCACCATTAGTAGTTATTTTAAATTAAACAGTCTGTGAAATTCTGAACTAGAAGAGCATTTGATTTGCATTGCTGGTGTACACCCATGAAAAAACAATCATTGGAAGTACTGCCTTGAAAAAATCTAACTAAGCATTAAAAGTAGTAAAATTGTACCAGCAAAACCAGATCTCCTTTTGTATAATACAAATGTAGCTCTATGACTGTGATATTCTAAAATTGCATATCCATATAGGTTCATAGGTAAGTACTAGGCTAGCTGCCCTTCTGGGCCATTTTAAGTTTAGCCAATTTCTTTTTTTTTTGTGCTCAAAATAACCTAACTCATTTGGTTAGAGACTGGCCTATCCCATCTTATGGTTGATAATTATACACTACCCCTAATGAGAATAACTGGGGTAATACCATATATAATTTGAGGGGATCCTTGCATGGGATAAAGCATTTAGGAGCTGCATCTGTCCATTAGTGGTACAGATGGCAGTCCTGGGGTAACTATTCTGTTTCCTATACACTGACATAAGTTGCAGTTGAAAATGGACAGAGATTAACATTATTTTATGTGGATGGGTAGCCTGTTCCACAGCTACAGTATCCTCTATGAAATATTCCTGTCTCTTCAAACCATTCTGTTGATGCTGCAGAACAGGTGTAGATCCCTAGATCAAGTATTGCAGTGCCATTTGACTTGCTGATGTACAGTAAATTCATCAGTGATGCAGTGTCACATTCTTTTGGCAAATTTTACATAGTTTGTCAAGTAACAGCTATAAAATTCTTACTGTTTCTCATTTCAGTAAAAGCCATTCTCTAGTAGTGTATGGCTATTTCCTATTCACATGTTTAATGATACTAGTTTAGTAAGTGGCACATGTTTACATAAGCACAGCTGGATACTTTGTACTCTACCATGAAAGTGATGAGTACAAGATCTGCTCTCACAGGTTAGCCAAAACTTGATTCTACATTTTGTAGAACAATCATGGGCAATGAGTTTAAAATGTTTTTGTGTACTCCAAAATAATGGCAATACATAAGTTATCTTCCCCCCTCCCCACTGAAACAGGGCATATTATTTGTTTTGCTTCCATTTTCAGACTACTCCCTCCTCCTTTTGCTTGTATTGCCACATATTCTCCAGATGTAATCATAGTTACAGAAACATGGCTGAAAAAGACAAAAATGACAATGAAATTACCCCACCTGGTTTCAGTACAATTAGGCTTGACAGGATAAATAAGCAGACAGGCAAAATAGATCGTCCCTCCTTTTCTTCCTTTACTACAGTAGCTTGCAGCTAACTCTTTAAATACTTAACCACACATGTAGATCTTGCTTAGTCTTCCTGGGCTTGTGTGCTACTCTATGTCATTCTCCTTTTTCTCCCTCTCAGTTTCTGTTTTACACTGTTCAACTCATTCAGTTAACTCTCTCCAGAACCCTTCCTACCTTTTGCCATAGCCAAAGCTTGCTGTTTGTTTTTCTCAACTCTGTTACTTTTCTGATTCAGTGGTTGGGCACCACTCCATCCATCTTCGCTATGCTTGGGCTTGCTTGCTCCACTATCCTACCCCAGTTTGCACACCTACCACTCCTACTGTACATTTAAAAATATCCCAATTCCACCCCCTAGACTTCTCCCGACCTGTCTCTGCAGCAAAACAATCAGAACATAATCCAATCACATTTCCCTACAATTAGCATCACTTGCTTAAAGTGCTGCTAGCCAGCTTGTCCTTTTAGAGCTTATTCTGCTGTAACTATATCTGCCCTTGACCAGTATCATTTTATAGAGCAAAGTAATATCTTTAGCAAAGTTTAATTTACATATTATACAAAATGTATCTGATTCAAACTCTACTAGTATGCCTCCTCAGCACATTAGCAATATTTACAAACTAAAAACCAGATCCAGGAAGAACCATAACTTTGGAGCAATAACACACTTTATTGTTCCAAGGTTGTGGTTCTTCCTGGATCTGTTTTTTAGTTTGTGACTATTGTATTGGTTCTTGGTTTGTGACATTAGCAATCTTTACCAACTTCCATACCTCTCAAATAAATATAGTTAATAGTTATACAAACCCACACTCACTACACCAACAGTTAAGTCTATCGATCACTACAATATACACACTGCTCTAGCAAACCTTCACCGATTTTTCAATTACAGGTATATTAAATCTGTTTGCATACAAAATCCTAAAAATGTAAAGTACAATGCATTTTGCTGCATATTTTACTTCATAAAATTTGCTTCCAAAAAAAACAATGGAGACATTCACCCAAACCTGCCCAGCACAACAGCAAAAAAAAAAAAAAAAAAAAAAACTCACTAAGATCAAAGTGATGGATCCAGCCTCCTTGAATCTGATGAGCAAATTACTGGATCTGACAGTTTCCAGCTGTACTGGATCTATCCTTGTTTATTTGTCAAGAACAAGATATTTGCCTTCTGTGGATCCAGTGCCCTCAAGGGTGCCCTCGCCATTTTAGAGCATCACAAACCCAAGTCCCCCTCTATTGTTTCCACTCTTTCTTCCAGAAGTCTGACTGAAGAAGATATGGAAAGAGTGGTATGGAAGATTCTCTCAGTGCACACCCCCAGTGCATCTTCCTCCTCTGATACCTTCAACTCTTACAGATCCCTTGAATCTGAACCATCTGACTCCATCTGATTTGGATCTAAAGATTGCTATATCTTCAGATCTGAAGATTACCTTGAGTGCAACAGTTCTGTCAGATCTGGAGACCTCTCAGAGCAGAAGCTTACCTGTCAGATCTCAGGTGTTGGATTCAACTCTGAAATTGTCTGAGCCATCTCTGCAGTTTGGAGCTTCCGCTTTATATAGCTTGACTCCGGCTTCCACCTCAGGGGATTGCTTTTGGAGTGGAGAGGGTCAGCGGTCCAAAAGCTTGTTCTTTCGGATCCAAGGTCTTCTCTTTCTTCAGGGCAATCTGCCTTTAGAGCTGTGAAGAGGATTTTATCTACCCGAGCAGAACAGATGGATCCTACCCCTTCTTCAACCCTGATATCTCGGCACTTGGACCCTCATCACTCTTTGCCACCGGGACAGCCAGTCTGAGAACCAGAGGGTTCCCAGCAGAGTACTTCTATTTCTATATTGTCCAATAATTCCCCAGAGCATCCCACTGAGGAGGTCCCTAGGAAGAAGAAGTGTAAGAGGAAGAACCTGGACACTCCAGAATAGTCAGTCATGGAGGATATAGACTTCAATGAAGGTGAAGGGTCCCCATGGTCACCTCCTTTGGAGACATTGTTGAAATCCTAAAGCAGAGAGGTGGTTGGGCACCCAGTAACCTTTCATCCAAGAAGTCAGTATTCCTGGCAGCTTTCGGTATTGGCCCATCTGGTTCCTGAGTGACTCTGCTCACTGATGAGCTTATTGAATTGGTCTCTCAGTGGGCACAAAAGGAACCTGACACAGTGGAGCCTATACCTAGGAGACCAGACAAGATTATGGCACCACCTTTGGATAAACAGTTTTGGAGTAAAGGGGTGCCTTTTGATGACATGGTCGTGGTGGTGGCCACCAAAAAGGAACTGGTTCCACTGGTCACTCCTCTCACAAGGAGACTAGGGTGATGGACAGGTTTTGAAAGTGTGTTTATGCTTCAGCAACCTTTGCCTTAAGGTCACTGAATTATTTGGCACATTTTACAAGGTTACAGAGGGATTTGATTAAGGAACTTTCAGATACCGTATCAAGATCCGTTTCTGCAGAGGTCCAATCATCTGTAACTTTTCAGATGGCCACCCTTCAATCTATTTCAAATTCATTCATGAAGCTCCTTTTGCATATAGCTGAAGGAGCCTCTAAGGCAGTGGGTCCTGGCATTTTCATTAGGAGACAGACTTGGATTCACTTATGTGATTTTGTGGAGCCCTTCAAATCTTCATTCATCAATGCTTCCTTTGATGGCAGGTCTCTGTTTGGTCAAAAGTGAAGTACACATTATCCAGGTTTTCCACCCCTCAGAGATTCTTTTATAGGAATCAAAGAAGTGGTCTGAAGATGTGGTTCAAGAAATCCCAGGGTCCTTTCCAGGACGTACGTGGAGGAAATTCTCCACGGGGTAGGGGGTGGACTCCAGTGGATAACAACACCCTTGTGGCAGAGGTGACACACAAAACAAAGGGTCCAGAGATTCTTTCTTTGACAGACTTTACCAGTGCTCTTGAAAGGAGACCCAATTGCTTACCTCTGTAGGCAGTCGGGGGTTAATTATCCCTGCACCAAACAGCCGGGCTAGACTTAACAGAAGATACTTGGGTGCAGAGGATTATTTCCAGAGGTTATATAATACCATTTTCTCTTCCACCTCTGATCTTACGAAAAATTCCTGATGTTCCACCCAGTTAGATGGAAGAAGCAGCAATACAAATATGAAAGCTGCTAGAAAAAAAGAGTCATCCAAGAGGTCCCACCAGACCAGATAAAATCTAGAGCTTTCTCAACATTTTTTATAGTGCCAGAGAAAACAGGAGACTGGAGACCAGTTCTGGATCTCAGCAACTTGAACTAGTCAGTTTGATGCACCAAGTTTCGGATGGTCACGGATCAGTTCATTCTCCTTTTTCTGGGCAAGAGTGACCCCGTGTGTTCGATAGATCTTCAGGATGTGTAATACCACATAAAGATAAACAGACAATCCAGACGGTATTTATCCTTCTGTCTGGGAGCCAGTCACTACCAGTTCAGAGCTCTGCCCTTTGGTCTCACCACAGCGCCCAGACTGCTCACCAAATGCATGGCAGTAGTAGCAGCTCACTTGAGACTGCAGGGATTCTGGGTGTTTCTGTACTTCAATGACTGGCTTATTACTGCACGGACCAGGCATCTGTTGATAAAGGCAAGAGATCAGGTTCTCCAAACTTGCTCTCATCTGGGGATAACCATAATCTAAGAAAGTGTCAACTAGAACCTACTGACATTCTGGAATTTATAGGAGCACTGTTCAACACAAAGTCTATGATAGCTTCACTGCCTCCTTCAAGAGTTTAAACTATAAAATCACAGGTCAGAAAAATAATATTCAGTACCAAGATTTCAGCCCGCTTGGTCCTTCAAGCTCTAGGTCAGTATCAGTGTCAGTGGCTATAACACTTGTACCTTTAGCCAGATTTTACATGAGGATTCTACAGTGAATGCTAGCATCACAATGATCGATACTTTACCAATCCATGTCAACTCAGCTTTGAATCACTCAGACATGCAAGAGAGATGTCAAATGGATTAAGTCAGATCAGATTCTACAACGCCGGCTGCTCATCCTCCTACAGCCCAAGGTCATAGTGACCATGGACGGTTTCCAGTTGGGGTGAGGCACTTGGTCCCCCAAAGAGGCCATCTTTCTTATCAACATTTTAGAGATGAGAGCAGTACTGCTAGTGTTGCAGGCCTTCCAAGATGTTCTCCCCTTGGGGATGATTGCACTTCAAATAGACAATATGTCAGTAGTTTGATACATCAACAAACAAGGAGGGACCAGATATTATCCCTTGTGTTGAGAAGCGCCCAGAGTGTGGCAATGGGTGATCTCCAACCACTTTCTCATAGTGACACATATTCGAGGAAAGTCCAATGTGATAGCAGACAAACTGAGCAGGTGCATTCTCCTACCTCATGAGTGGTCTCTCAGCAAGAAAGGGACAAGGATGATATTTCTTCAATGGAGCCAACCTTGCTGCAATTTTTTTTGCTTCTCCTCTAAACAATAAATGCAGCAGCTACTTTACCCTAATCCCCTCACAGGGGAAATCACAGAGGGATACTCTTCTTCACGATAGTCCCCCTGGTTTTTGTTATGCTTATCAACCAGTTTAATTGATTCCCAAATTCCTACAGAAAGCTGCCATTTTGAAGAGCAAAGTCATACCCATTGCACATTACTGGCCTCGACAGATTTGTATCCCCTTCTTTTGGCCTCACTTTCTTCACCAACCTTGGATTCTGGCTCCGACTCCAGACTTGCTGTCTCACCCGACAGGTATGATCCATCCAGAGATATTAAACCTCAGGCTGACGGCATGGCTTCTCCAATTCCATTGATAGCAAGACAACGTATACTCTCTTCTCCTGTCTGGCATATTCTTTTGTCTTCCCACAAACCTTCAACATGTAAACTCTGTTCCAGTAAGTGGAAAATATATGTGTACTGGGCTCATAAAAATCATATTGCACCTTTTTCAGCTCCTGTACATCACATACTTGAGTTTTTGGCCCTGGTTTTTAAAGAAGGAGCTAGTTTCTCAACCAATAAAGTTCAGCTGGCAGTGATATCTAACTTTCATGTTGTATTTGAAGGTTTCTTAGTAGTCTCTCATAAGCTGTGCAGAGCTTTCATGTGAGGCAGTCTACTTTTAGGCCTCCATTTAAAGACCCCACTCCCCCATATGACCTCAACCTGGTACTGCAGGTACTTATACATTCCCCCTTTTGAGCTAGCAGTTAAGCGTGACTTTAAATATCTGACTTAGAAAACATTTTTTTTCTAGTAGTTATTACATCTGCCAGACAAATTTCGGAAATTCAAGCATTGTCTTCAAAACCTCCTTACTTCATTTTTTACAAGGATGGAGTTACATTACAAACTAATGCATCCTTTCTTCCCAGGGCGGTGTCAGAATCTAATATCAATCAGTTTATTAATTTGCCAGTTTTCTTCCCCAATGTTACTAACAAAGGAGAATATATGTTACATTTATTAGATGTTCACAGACAATTACATCTTTACTTGCATAGAACAAAAGACGTAATAGGTTCATAGGTTCATACTAGGCTATCTGCCCTAGGGCATTTATAAGCCTAGCCAGAGTGTGTTTGGCTTTCGCCACCCATTTTAAATTAATTTTGCTATGCCCTTTTTTGAGGTTAGTATACTGTGCCTCTGTCTAACAGTGACACAGAAGTGATACCCGGGGTAAACCTACGATCCCCCATCCACTCATCAAGATTCCTCTTGAAGAGAGTCAATGAGGGACTCTGCCTAACCTGGACTGGGATTTTATTCCAGAGTGAAGGGAGCGTCTGGGTTATGAATCTGTCCTATTTATTTCAGTGCTGAGGTTCAAGTCTCTCGAGCGCATAGCTCAATGGGATTTGGATTTTCTGAGGTGCAGCATGTCCATTAATTCCGGGTTGGACATGGCTTTTTACGTCAGGCACAGATCGCCTCTGAGCAGGCGGTATGCCACTGAGTAGAGCTGGAGTTTCTTTAACCGGGCAGCATATGGTATCTGTTTGAGCCCTTTGATCCTCTTGGTGAGGTACTTTTGGGGTCTTTCCAGTTGCTGCAGGCGTCTGGTAAGGTACATCCCAAAAGGGGCATTGTACTCAATTATGGGCCTGATGAGGGATGAGTAAAGAGGCACGATGACCTCCCCTGATCTAGATGTGAATCCCTTCATGATTAGGTGGGCTATATAAAATGTTTTTCTAATCACTTTGGCCACGTGGTTGTCAAATGAGAGATTGCTATCAACTTGGGTCCCCAGGTCCCTAATTACTTCTTCCGTACTTAATGGATTACCACTTATGTGGTAATTTGTGGGCACTTTGTTTTTGCCAAAGGGATGACTATACACTTTTTGGTGTTTAGCTTGAGGCCATGGCTCTGGCACCAGTTGTCTGTTTCTATGAGGCCCTTTTGGAGGATGCTTGTGTCGGCTGGAGAGTCGATTATGGCACCCAGTTTGCAGTCATCTGCGAACTTGGTCAGCCACAGTCCTTCCGTGTTGGCCTGTACCTCTGAGAAATATATACCGGACAAGAGAGGTCCCAGGACTGAGCCTTGTGGGATGCCACTTGTAACTGGTTTGGAGTCTGACATGGCTCCAGCAATTCTAACCATGTGGGTTCTGTCCTTGAGCCAGTTTGCAACCCATCTAGTGACATAGGGGTTTATATTTAAGCTGGTGAGCTTATCTATAATGCCCGAGTGGAGTATTGTATCGAAGGCTTTTGCGAGGTCCAGGTAGGCTGTGTGGACCACCTTCCCCTCGTCAATGGCCTTGGTGACTGTTTCAAAGAAATCAACCAGGTTTAAGAGGCAGGATCTGCCCTTAACAAAGCTGAACTGGGTAGGATCTAGTGTCTGTAGGTCCCCAATATCTTTATTTATAAGGTCCATGATGATCCTTTCCATAGCTTTGCAGACCAAGCTAGTCAGGCTTATGGGGCGATAGTTTCTAGGATCCGTTGAGGCACCACCTTTGTGGAGAGGGACCACCATTGCAGTACGTCACTCTTTGGGTACATATCCTGTAGTAAGGCTGAGATTGAACAGTAGTTTTATATTTGGGTTTAGCTCTTCTTGGAGTTCATGTAGGATGCAGCCCGGGACACCGTCTGGTCCCATTGATGCTGTGTTTTTTGCTTTGGAGAGGGCGGCTCTTACCTGAGCATCTGAGATGTCAGGGGGGCAGCACTCTACTGGGATAGATATTTGCCCTTTTGATGGGGAGGGGAGAGAAGTTTGCGCTGAACCTGTCAGCTAGGATGTTGGCAATGTCTGTGGGTCCGGTGTATTTTTTGTCATTTTGGACTAATTCTGAACATATCTGGGAATTCCCACCTAGGTTCCTAACATAACTAAAGAAAGCCTTGTAATTATCCTTAGTGTCCTGTGCAATTTTTCTCTCAAAGCTGGCCTGAGACGATTTTATGAGTGCCCGTAGTTTTTTTGCTAATACTGATCAGAGATGCCTTCCCTTTTTGGGATTTTGCTCTATCATGTAGTAGCTTCCTCCTTCTATTGTATAGTTTGTTTATGGCTGGGGTCCACCAGACAGGACATCTGCCTTTGGAGGATTGGGTCTTGGTTTTATTTGGGATTGCATGATCCATGCATTCCTGAAGGTGTTCATAGAATGCGTTTATAAAGGATTCTGCGGTCTGGGCCATATTTTCCACAGGCCCAGGGGCTTTGAAGGATTCCACCTCGGTTTTGAGGTGTGTGAAATTTGCTTTGGAGAAGTTTTTCACTGTGGTTTTCTGGGCAGGGGGTGGGGTTGGGATGTGAATATCCAGTGAGATTAGTTTATGGTCTGATCTTACCAGTGAGGGATACACTTCTGGTCTGGAGCATAGAGTCCCCATGTTGGTGATGATCAGGTCCAGTATGTTTTCCCCTCTTGTGGGAGTGGTAACAAGTTGTTCCATAGCATTTGAGTTTATAAATTCTAGGAACCTTTGGGCTAGGGTGTTGGAGCTAGAGTAATGCTCCCAGTCTATGTTTGGGTAGTTGAAGTCGCCCAATATAATGGTGTTTGGAGAGACCTTCATATTTTCCAGTGTTCTCAGGAAGGCCGAGTGGAGTTCCTGGGTTTGGGAGGGTGGTCTGTAGCAGGCTATAAACTGGAAGGCAGTTTTACCCACTGTTAGTTGCACATGGATAGTCTCTGATGCTTTGTGCTGTGCCACCAACCTGGAGGTGTGGGTATCTTTGACGAATATTGATACTCCCCCTCCTTTTGTGGTTCGGTCCAAGCTTTGGGACCGAAAAGCATGGTATGAGGTATAACCTGGTAGTGCTGGGGTGCTCTCGGGAGCCTTGAACCAGGTTTCTGTTACTGCACAGATATCGATGTTCTCCATGCTAAGGAGAGTTTTGAGTGCATGCATCTTGAGGTTTAGACTTCTGGCGTTGAGTAGCACTACTCTTAGTTTCTTATCCCTTGTGATACCTATGGAAGTGGGTTTGTCTTTTGAGCCTTGCCTAAAAAAGACACTATGGGGGTAGCAAGAGCCTTTGCCAATATCCGAAGGCCCAGGGGTGATAGGTGCAAGCCGTCCCTAGCGAAGCATCGTGGCTTGTTGAGCATGTCATCCCAGGCTGACAGGCATTGGATCCCCTTTGAATGACACCAATACTTAAGCCAATTGTTGAAATTGATCATCTTGTCTTCATATTGTGGCATCATTCTTGGTGAGGGTAAGATGCTACTCAAGGTCAAGGTCATACTGGCCTGGGCTACATGCTCAGAGAGTTCCTCTATGTCTCTTTTCATGTGGTTTAGGGAGGTATGTCTCAGGTCATTCACATCAGCATGGACAATGACTGAGTCATATTTGTACTTGCCTTGGAGTGACCTGAGTGCTTGTGTTATGTGGCGGATCCTAGCGCCCAACAGGCAGCTCACCGTGACCTTCTCCTTGTTCAGCCTGGTGAGCGGGACGTCAGTGCACCTGACAATAGAGTCACCTATTACAAGTGTATCAGTATCAGGTGTGTTGTTTAGCCTTAAGGGCTGTGACTGTTCGGCACACTGGCTTTGTGAGCTATGTGTTGCACGTGTTTTGTTTTGGGTGTGTGGTTGCTTGGGTGTCTGCTTTGGAGGTCTCTGCTGCTTAGGCAGATTTTTATTTAGAGCCTCCGAGTATGTTTTTGTGTGTTTATGTGTTTGGCTTGCTGTCGTGGTAGGTCTATGTGAGACTGGAATTGTAGTGAGTGTGGTTTCCTTTTCCTCCTGACTAGTTACGCCAGTACTGAGTTGAGAGGGCTTAGCCTCCAGTTTGGCTATATGGTTGCATCTCTCACGTGTTGGAATTTGTTGGGAGGAGGAGAGGGTTGTCTGTGTACATGAGGCAGTATTACATTGCCTCAAGATTCCCAGATTCACCAGCTGGACCGGAGAGGAGATTGACAACTGACCTTTGGACATGCTAGAATAGTATTGGGAATTCCTTTATAATAGAAAAATAGACCAGCTATTTGTTTCCTTTGCAGACTTGAAATTTGGTAAAGCAGTTGCCAAAGTAACTTTAGCCAGATGGATAACTGATTGCATTTCATTAATTTGTAAAAAATTGGGCATTGCCTTATCACAGCCAGTAAAGGCTCATTCAGCTAGATCAATGGTAGCTTCTACAGTTTTCCTATCCAGAGCATCCATGAATGACATATGTTCAGCATCAATTTGGGCTACTCCCCCTACCTTTGTTACTCATTACAAATTAGATCTGTTCTCCAGGGTTAGAGCATCATTTGGCTCAACTGTGGTCAGGAGTATCATTTCTTAGAGTCCACCCTGGAATTTAGATAGCTGGGGACTCTGTCCCATCAGCTGAGGAGAGAATGAAAATTGACAACATCAGATAAAGAAGTTATGTGCCTACCATAACGTTCCATCTGTGTTGTCCATTTTCATTCTTTCTTAACTTCCCGCCCACCAACCCCCATCCATTTTTTATGTATGATCTTCTGAAGGAATGAATTCTATGAGGTTCATCACTGTCTTTTATACTGAGCTCCAGATATACTCTATTTCTAAATTGAGTACTTGCAATTGTTACCCCTATTTGTTTATGTATAGTAAATATAGTCTTTTCTAATAAAATCAGCAAACAAGATATGAGGTAACTTAGGGTTGGTGCATTATGGCTAAGGGGACGCTCAAGAGTTTTAGGTTGCCACAAGCTTTAGCAACAGCTGAGACAGATATAACCATCAGATACAAATCCATCAGTTGAGGAAGAATGAAAATGGACAACACAGATGAAACATCTTTTTTTCTGTCATTATTTTCTGACTTCATTCCTCAGTGATTTGCCAGTGATTTGCAAGAATTCCACATCTTTTGGAGAAACAGACCAAAAATATGAACCAAAAATCTGGGACATTCTGCAAAAATATGGATGTATGCCCCTCCCCCTACATAATTTTATAACTTACTTCATTATATCTCTTGAACTTTTTACAAACATGTGCAATACTAAAATCTCCCTTTCTGCATAATTTTAGAACTATGGCAGTGCAATGGTACAGCGGTTATTGTTGTCACCTCACAGCAAGAGGTTCTCCAGTTCGATGCTTGGCTGGTGTGCCTTCTCTGTGGAGTCTGCATGTCCTCCCTGAATTTGTATGGGTTTCCTCCCACATTCCAAATACATGCATCTGGAGTATTTCTCCCCGGGCCTCTACTGAAAATGGGCTCTGTCCCAGTTGGACTTCCCTGGTAAACAAATGTTAAAACTTACTTCATTATCCTGAACTCTTTGCAAACCTTTCTTTACTGAAATGTAAGAACACTAAACTTCTTTACAACATTTTCCCTTCTGCAGTATCAATCCATTAACTTCTTGCAAGATTTTACTGCGCGAACAACTGTATAGACCTACAGTTGTTGATGTAAACACTTTACTGTATATACCTGTCTTGTTATGTTTTTTTTTTCATGAGAAATGTAACTGTTATTTTTCTGAGAACTGCCTGAAATTCACTTGTTAATAAAAATGTACTATGACAAGAGTTTTTTTCCCCGGGCCTCTGCTGAAAATGAACTCTGCCCAGTCAGACTTTCGTAGTCAACAAAGGCAAATAAAATAAATAAATAAATGAATAAATAAAATTCTAATGTAAGTGTTGTTTAAACTGTTAGCCATTAAGAAAACTTAGAACTGTTGAATTATTATGAATTATGACTATGGCTTTTGAGAACTACAGCAGACTTATTTTAGTCAAGCCAAGAGTTCATAGCACACAAAGCATTTATTTTGCACATGGCAAGAGTATAAGAATGGCTAAGATTAATACGTTTCCTCCCTTTGAAGAATGCAATGACAAGCTTCATTCTTCAGCAGACATGTAGGGAAGAGGTAGATCTGGTTCTGGTCCGATACATATCTGCTTTTCTTAATAATGTATTGTAGTAAGATTTACATGGCTAAGTGCACTAGTTACAAAATTATTCTACTGTTACGATAAATGCTACAAAAAGGAGATTGTAGACAATTTTCTGTGTTAAAAAATAAGAAACACATAATGCATACACCCTGCTCAATATGTATGTATAGCTAACTCTCTCTCTCTCTCTATATATATATATATATATAGAGAGAGAGAGAGAGAAAGAGAGAGTGAGAAATATAGAAAATATATGCAAACGTATCATAGTTGAAAAAAGTTCCTAATCATTTGTAAAAATATGACTGAAAGGGAAGATGTCAGTCAACGCCGTAGCTGACACGCACAGACAGAAATCAGTTTTTCAATCCCAGTGGTGTTTGATGTGAAATATTAGGACCAGAGTGTGATGATATGGGCAATTACCAGCATAGCCAGCTGGAGATTTGTAAAGAACGATATGTCCTTTTAATATCAAATTGATTTATACAAGATGCTTGTGTTACAAATATATTAGAACTGTATATAATTTGTATATCAAACTGATCTGTACCAATGCTTGTGTTTAAAATGTACTTGTGAGGTTTGCTTGTGTTAAAATGTATCAACAGTGCAACCTACTGGAATGAAAAGAAATATACATGTGTTATTGTAACTGAATTAAATGTATGTTTTAGTAAAAGATACTGGGACAGCAATGGTTAACCAGCTAGCTTGCTTTAAGAAAAATAAGGGAAATGTAAATGAACTGTTAAACCATTAAGATGGCACCACACAGTGCTGAAAAGGACTGGAGATGCTAGGTCTGGAAACAGCCTTTGTTCATTAGCTCAGTAAAAAGAAGGGAAGGCCCAAGCACTGCCATAAATGTTTAGGTGTGTATTATAGCCATCTATGATACATTTTTGTCTCAGCTTCAAAGGGGAATACTGCAAGAACTTAGAGTCAGGTGACCAGACAAGGTAATTCTGCCAGCCCTCTTGGAAATTATATTCTAGATATTACAAAGAGAAATCTCAGCGTATTGAGCATTCTGTTTTGGGGAACCTGACTAGAAAGACCCTCACCCACAGCATCTTGCCTTGCAGTAGTAAATAACTTAACTAGGGAACAGTAATTCTTTCAGATTAGTCAGGAATATAGTGAAGCTTAGTTTAGATATTGTTTTTCTTTATTTGTCTGAGTCTGTCCATCAATGTTCTTTTCAATATTTCCAGTGATGTGAACTCTGTGGTTTACTGTACATATATATTCAATATTTTCATGTTCTTTTATTATTATTAAATATATTTAAAACTTTTATTGTGGCTGGTCCTTATAGAACGTATCTAACCTTTGAGAGTACTTATATTTATTTGGTGACACTGTGTGGGCCACTCCAGAAGGCCTAGCTGTCTTGGTCAACTACTATCATTTGTATTAGTGTAAATATTGCATCATGTAATTGGATATCCCTTTGTAAGAACCTTATAGTAACTGACTGGTGGCAATGAATCTATCTTATCGTCTGGGCAAAGCTGGTAGAGTGGATAATCTGCGCCAGCCTTTCCCAGGTGTGTTTGTGTGTGTGTATGTGTGTGTGTGTGTGTGTGTGTGTGTGTGTGTGTGTGTGTGTGTGTGTGTGTGTGTGAGAATGAAATCCTAAAGAGTGTGTGTGTGTGTGTGTGTGTGTGTGTGTGTGTGTGTGTGTGTGTGTGTGTGTGTGTGTGTGTGTGCTACTTGGGGCAGGGACACAAATCACTGGGTTCACAGGGTGCTGGAGGACTTGGCTTGGACACTTGGCTTGAGAATCTAACCCTACAGCTGTACCAGTGGGGGGAGCTGGAGGGAGACAGATATAGAGAAATCCAAACCCTGGGCTGAGTGTGTTCTCTGTGTGCTCTTAAGGGAAACCGAACTTGATGCAGAGACATCTACATCTGGAAATACTGAGTGTATCCATTTGTATTCCAAGTGTATGTCCCTCTCCAGTGTCAGTGGTGAGGATTCAGGCTCCTTGATTACTGGCCCAGCATAGGGATGTTACATATTGGTGGCCATCACATAGTGGTAGCAGTGTTGCAAATCACATACTGGTGGCAGTGGTGGGATCACTTATTGGTTGGCAGTGGAGGTATCATCACATACCCACATGTTGTTGAGCAGTGGTGTGGATATCAATTGAAGTCCTGTAGTTTGTAAGCAGTGGTCACTAAAGAAGGTGTTTCTACCCTCAAGCAGTTACAAAGTAGATATTCAGAGATTCATATCACAGTAGTTTTATTTGTTTACTTTTTGTTAGCTCAGTCAGGGAGACCAGGCAAGGATGGCAGCAGAGGATTATGGCCAGCTGACAAGGAACCAGTTGGCTGAGATGTGCCAAGTTAAAGGAATGGTGCATGCCAACCTGACTAAAGGGGAAATGATTGCAGCCTTAATCACAGCTGCAGCACAGACCAGCAACCAGTAGAATAACCAGTCTGCTGATGTGGACTTGCAGCTCGGAAACAGAACAGTTCAACTTTTCCTCAGAGGACTTAAAAACCCATCTGGAGTTAAAGAGACTTGAACTGGCAGCCAAACTGTTGGAATTAGAATCAGCTGAGTGAATGTGGCATTTGGAAGCTGAAGAAAAATAGAGACTGAGACATCTGGAAGCCGAAGAAAATGATAGGCAGAGGCAACATGAAAAGGAAATGCTGATTTTTGCCAGGGTCATGGAGGTAATGGGGAAGGGAGTAACCGTACCCCAGAAGCAATAAAGGTCAGCAAACGTCTTCCTCAGTACCAAGAAGGTGATAATTTTGATAGTTTTATTCATATATTTGAAAGAGTATGCAAACAGTATAATGCTGACAAAGGCTCTGGGTATGGTTCCTGACTCCCTTACTCCATGGTAAAGCTGTAACTGCTGTTTCTAAATTGTCTGATACCGATTGCTTAAATTATAGTATTGTTAAAAATTAAGGAACGATAATTATTTTATATTTGTCAGAAATATAGTGAAGTTTAATTTAGATTTTTTTTTTCTTTATTTGTCTGAGTCTGCCCATCAATGTTCTTTTCAATATTTCCTGTGACCTGAACTCTGTGGTTTACCACAAATATATATTCAATATTTTCATGTTATATATTTAAAACTTTTATTATGGCTGGTCCTTGTAGAAGGTATTTAACCTTTGAGAGTACTTATATTTATTTGGTGATACTATGTGGGCCACTGCAAAAGGTCTAGCTGTCTTGTCAACTACTATCATTTGTATTAGTATTAATATTGTACCATATAAATGGATACCCCTCTGTAAAAGCCTGATAGTAACTGACTGGTGGCAGTAAATCTACCTTATAGTCTGGGCAAAGCTGGTAGAGTGGGTAATCTGTGGTAGCCTTCCGTGTGTGTGTGTGTGTGTGTGTGTGTGTGTGTGTGTGTGTGTGTGTGTGTGTGTGTGTGTGTGTGTGTGTGTGTGTGTGTGTGTGTGTGTGTGTGTGCAAAAATTAAATCTTAAAGAGTGTGTGTGTCAGCTACTTGGGGCAGGAACACAAATCACGGGGTTCACAGAAAGTGTGCTGGAGGACTTGGCTTGGACACTTGGCTGAGTGCCTAACCCTACAGCTGTACCAATGGGGAGTCTTACTGGAGACCTGAAGGGAGACACATATAGAAAAATCCAAACCCTGGGCTGAGTGTGTTCCTGGTGTGCTCTTAAGGGAACTTGTACTTGATGCAGAAAGGTCTGCATCTGGAAATACTGAATGTATCCATTTGTATTCCAAGTGCATGTCCCTCTCCAGTGTCAGTGGTGAGGATTCAGGCACCTTGATTACTGGCCCAGCATGGAGATGTCACATATTGGTGGCCATCACATATTGGTAGCAGTGGTGGGCATCACACAGAGTGTTTGTTATCTTTGAACAAATTGTGAAGAAGACTACATCCCAAAAGTTAATTTAATGTAGTTTCCACAGGACTGTCAACACACAAGGGAAAAATGTCTTAGTTAAAAAATGCAGGTTATGACAGAGCAAGTTTACATCATGATATTTAGACAAGCTGGTCAAAGAAAGTAAGTAGTGTAAGTAAACTTACCATAACAGTAGATGTGTGAATGATCACTGCTGCAGTATCCTTAGCTATATGGGTTATATTATACCAAGGAAATAATAGCTGGCCAGTTTCCAAAGCTTCAGGGCACCTTCCATGTGCCCAAACTGTCAGATAGCTTGAGCTGAGCTGACTAAAAGACATGTTTTGGAGCTAAGCTATTCAGAGATTTCCTGTCAGCAGAGAGAGGGAGGCAGAGTCCTGCAAGGACAATCGTAGGAACAACCAAAATAAATGCCCACACTCTGGCATAAAAAACACACTGAAAAACAAAAGGGATGAAGGGAGGGAGTGTCTTCTGCAGTAGTAATCATTTGAATCATTTGAACATCTACTGCTATGGTAAATTTTACTTACACTAATGTACTATGCTCATCATATTGACCACTGCTAAAGTAGGCTTAGCTATATGGGGAGATTACCTTAGCTAACTACATTTGGGAGAATGAAGGAGAAAAGTCCAGTATCCCCTGGCCTGGAGAATGGTCTTAGAAAAACTTGATCTGGACTTAAAGAATGAATCAAGCTTATAGTGCTTTGTAAGAAGCATGTACAGAGGATCAAGTAGCAGCTTCTAGAACACTTCTAGAAGCCAACCCTTCCCAAAAGGCCATAGATGAAGCCAAATCCATGGTGTTGAGGGCCTTGACCCTAGCTGGAATAGTTCTGTTATAGTGATTATAACAAAAGGTAATAGCCTTAGACAACCATTTGTAAATAGTCCATTTTGGCACATGTTCATTCTTCTTACCTTCACAAGAAATGAACAATTGATCTGAAAGTTTGAAAGATTTAGTTCTGTCAGGATAGTAACTGAGTTTCTGTGGACATCCAAAACATGGACTATCTTTTCTTCCTCATTTTAGGTTCAAAAAAGAAAATGGGGAGATGGATAGTTTGACTTCAAGTACACATGGATACCACTTTAGGCATAAAAGAAGGATTAGTTCTCAAAGAAGTCCTATAAAATGAAATAGGGTTGACTCGCCATAAGGTCTTGCAACCCTGATACCCTTTTTGCAGAGGACAGTTATCAGTAAAACTGTTTTCCATGTTAAGAACCTCAAATCAACAAGGTTCAAATGAGAAAATATTTGCTTCTCTAACACAAAATTAAGATCCCAAGGAGGGGCCACTGGTTTTCTTGGAGGCCTCTTATATAAAAGCCCCTTCAAGAACATTTTGATGAGACTGCATTGAAAGAGAAGGATCCATTGGTAGACATGCTGAAATGGCTAATAAATGAACCTTGACAGAGAGATAAGAAAGGCCATAGGATAGTAACTCACACAAATACTGCAGAACCAGAGAACAACTAGCCCTGAATGAGTACAGGTTATGTTGTTGGCACCAACTAGAAAACCTTTTCCTATTTGCTAATATATGATTGTCTAGTAGCAGGCTTTCTTGCTGCCATTAGTACCTGCTACAAATCCTCCAATAGCAGACTTTCTTGCTGCCAATAGTACCTGCCACACATCCTCCATAAACAGGTGTATAAAAAGAATTAACACCTTTTCATCCAGGCAGTCAGCTGAAGTTGCTCAATGTTGGGGTGTATCAAACACCCCTGTTCTTGTATGACTATATCCAGTCTGTGAGGAAGCTTATGATAATTGTCCCTGGTCATTGCCAAAAGAAGAGAGAACCACAGTTGCCTGGGCTAGAAGGGAGTCATCACAACAATCTTGCGGGATTCCTTCTGAATCTTCCTGGGTACCCTGGATATTAGCAGAAAGGGTGGAAAAGCATGCAGAAACATTCCTGTCCAAGGAAAAGAAAATCCATCTGTCCTCCAGCATGGAATTCTGGAGCAGAATCTTGCCTGTTGATTGTTCAAAAGGAGACAAAGAGGTCTAACTGAACTCCCTACATATGGATCAAATCTTGGAAGATCGCTTGATCTAGTTTCCATTTGGGAGGGTCTGCCTTTGTCCTGCTCAGCTTGTCTGCCACAAAATCTTGCTATGATGGAATGTAGGACACCTGTACAGTGAGCTTGTGCTATAAAGCTGTGTCCCAAGCTAACATGGCTAGTCTGCAAAGGGAGTACGACCTGGTTCCCCCTTGCTTGTTGATGTACCACATGACTGTGGTATTGTCTGTAACCACTTGAAGAAGTCCCAGGGACCAAAGATAGTTCAGAGAGTTGAATGCCTTGATCAGGGCAAGTGTCTCCATATTTATGCACTAGCATCTGTCCTTGGTTTTCCATACCCCCTGCACTTTTATTCCTCCTGAAACTGTTCCCCAAGCAAAGTCCAAAGTGTCTGTGGTGACTGACTGCTTAGGAATACAGAGGGAGAATATGGAGATCTGGATTTAAGGATATCTGTTGTCACCAAAAGATTTCTGTTCAGGCAAACTCCAGGTTTAGGATTTGAAAAGATAAAGGGTTTTGATGACGGGACCAAAGGGATTTCAGATACCACTGTATCATTCTCATGTGGAGTCTTGCAAGGGGTATCAATGGAATCATAGATGTCATGAGACCCAAAATCCTGAGGTATTCCCTTGCAGTGACCAAAGTTTGAGTGGGAAACCTTAGAAATAAATCTAGGTGTCTAGTTGGATATCCCAGAAACATAATCCGATGTGAAAGAGTCAAGAAAAAAAAATTAAGTGTTCTCTTACAATCCCAGCTTGTGTAAGCAATCTCTCACCCAAGAGAGAAATTCCTGACACTTTGAAAAAGACTCTGCAAAGATAAACAAGTCAACTAAATATGGAAAAATGTGGATACCCTATAGCCTGCAGTGAGCTATAACTGGAGCAGGGAACTGATAATGTGATCAGGACACACAAAACCTTAATAAATGTCTAAAGTTTGTATGAATAGGAATGTGATGATAAGCATCTTTTAACTCTAGTGTTGCCAGGAAACTTGAAAGGGGAAGAACAAGCTATAAAGTGACATCATTTTGAATTTGGGCACTATCACAAGCAGGTTAATGAAGGAAAGATCCAGAACTGGTCTCCAAGAATTTTCTTGTTTGGCACTAGGAACATTCTTGCATATAAACCCTTCTTCACCTGGGAAGGGGGAACTGGTTCTATCACTCCTTGGGGCAGCATGTGATGAACTGTTGGAAACAAAAGGGTCTGATCTGGAGAGTGAGGAGTGACCTCTGGAAAGGAGGACATTCTTCCCACTGCCATGCTGAATGATTTTCAGAACACATTTGTCTGAAACTATGTGTTTGCAATGAGAAAAAATGGATTCAAACTGTCTGGAAGAAAAAAGGGGCCAGGGTGAGAGAGGTTTACAAGGTCTCTTGAATAGTCATTAGACTTGTTGGACTGTCCTTGGTTCTGGTAGTCATTAGACTTGTTGGAGTGTCCTTGGTTTTGGGAGGTTTAAGACTTCTTTTTGGAACCCCCCTTGTCATTTCTTCTTAAACATTTGTTCACCTGTAGTTTGCTGAGACTGTTTATTCTGTTTTTTGCAAAATTAGATGAGGGAATAGTAAATTCCTTGGAAAGTTTGGAAAAGGAGGGCTGAAAAATCTTAGAGATTCCTTGGATCAATGTGCCCCTTTCTTCACACTTTTTGATCACCTCTTTAGCAGAGGGGCCAAAGACTAAATCTATATTCAAGGGGAAATTTAAAATCTCCTTTTTAATATTACCTGGGAGGTTATGTGAATGCAGCCATGTAAACCTTCTCATAACACTTACTTGTGGACAAAGCCCTGGAAGAAATATCAGCAGAGTCATACACACATTGTAAACAATGAGTACTGACCTGTGCAACAGAAGAAACTAAGTTATTTAATGTAGATTTTTATTTTATTTTATTTTTTATTTTACATTTGTTAACCGGGAAAGTCCGACTGGATACATATCCATTTTCACCGGAGGCCCGGGAAGAAAAGCTCCATGTTGTCTAAGCATTTAGTAACAACAACAATAAAAATGTAGATATTTAGTAACAAGTAATAAAGTAGGTTACAAGATATTTAAAAATGTAGCAATAGATCTATTTACAAAGTTTTAGTAACCATTAAAGAGAGAAAAATGCAGGTTGTAATGATCTTTAGAAAGTTAACAATAGGTCAAAGACCAAAGCCATCTGTAGGATACCTATAGATAAGACATAAAAAACATTTTTTGAAACAGTGAATTCAGAGCAGTCAAACTTTTAGTAGAGGTGTGTCTGTAAGATAAGCATTTTCAGTTAGAAAGTAAGGAAGATAAGAAAGAGAAGGTTATTTAGGTTGGAAGGATTATGATTATTGTGGGCAGAAAAAATAGGTTATAGAGGGAGAAATTGGTAGACAACATCTGTGAGATAGTTTGGTTTAATAAGTTTGTTATTATGTTTTTTGGGTTAGTTGGGGTTTTGATAAGAGCACAACTATTTTTTGACTAGCTCAGTGTCATATTTGTATAGTTTAGTCGGGGTTTAGACATAGACATAGCCAGAGTCTATGCATGTGTGTCTTTAGAGCTTTTTTGAATTGAGGCAATGAGCTGTTAGAGGTTATTTCTGGAGGAAAGGAGTTCCATTTTTTTCCAGTAGAGTTGGAGAACAAAGAATCTCCAGCTGAGTTGTTTGCTTTGGTTGTTTGTACTAGCATTTTGCTGGATGAGCGGAGGGATGTTAGGTTGTTATAGGGGGTGATAATTTTAGTTAGAATCGGGGTACTGGTAGGTTGGTAGAGGATTTTATGAGTAACTATGAGTTGGTTATAGTATATCTGATTGGGTAGTTCTAGCCAACCTAATTTGTGAAGATTATTACAGTGGTGGGTTCTGTATGTGGAGCATGTGGTGAATCTAGCTATATTGTTATAGCAGCTGGTGATTTTGTTGAGGTTTGATTTAGATAGATTAGTGAGGATGGGTGAGGCATAGAGAAGGGAGGACAGAAGATGTGTGTGAGATATGGTGGTTTTGGCAGTTGGGGTTAGAAATTTCTTTATCCTGTACATGGATCCTATTTTTTTATTTACTGTTTTGATGGTTTTGTCTATATGGGCATTATAATTCAGATTGTTATCAATGATTATGCCTAGTAGTTTGGTGTTTGGTTCAGGAGAAATTGTGGTTCCATTGTTTGAAGAGACTGTAAAAATTGGTGGTGTTTGCTTTTGGGTAGGGGAGAAAAGTAGTAGTTTGGTTTTATTTGGGTTCAGTAGGAGTAGACGAGTATTAAGCCAGTTTTCTACTTTGTTAAAGGTAGACTGGGTTAGGGATTGTAATTCTGCTGGAGTAGAGGCAGTGCAGATTAGTGTGGAATCGTCTACCTACTGTATGGAAGTAGCCTGTGGTATGATTTTGGGCAGATCATTGATGAAAATAGAGAAACGAAGGGGACCTAGAATGGAGCCTTGGGGAACACCAAGGGTCACAGGTAGAAGGGGGGATAGATTATCTTTCCACAAGACAGCTTGTTGTCGACTGTTTAGGTATGAGTGGAACCAGTTACATACTGAATTGTCTATGGACAGTGAGTTGAGAGAGTCTAAGAGTAAGCTGTGATTTACCATGTCGAATGCTTTACATAGATCAAGGAAGAGGGCAGAGGAGAGCAGATTTTGATTACGGTTGTGGTTTATTGTGTAAAAGAAGGAGAGAAGGGCAGTGGTTGCACTGTGGGCTGGTCTGAAACCATGCTGGGATGAGGCTAGGAGAGACTTGTGGGTGAGGCGGGCTAATAGTTGCTTCTGTATGCATTTCTCCATTATTTTGGATAGGGGAGATAGAATTGCGATAGGTCTGTAATTTGAGAGTTCTATGGAGTTCCCTCCTTTATGACGTGGAAGAATGTTTGAGATTTTCAGATGGAGGGGATGTTGGATTCTTGGATAGTATGATTGATTAAAATGGAGATAGGGTAAGCTATTACTTTAGTGGCCTTTTGTAGGAATTCTGAGGGAAGTTGGTCGGCTGCAAGGGTAGTAGGTTTTAATTTTTTAAGTAAAGATTTGATATAGTCTGTGGGGATAGGCTCAAATTTTAAGGGTGAGGGGTTCATATGAGTAGGTGAGGATGTGGAAGAAGAGGAGGGAGATAGACTATTGGCTAAGGATTTGACGGTTTCAGTGAAAAAAGTGTTAAATTTATTTGCTACTGATTCAGGGGGTAGTTGTAAGGTTGATGAGGGGGTGGGGGTAGATGATTTACCTGGGTGGAGTAGCTTATTCAGACCTGACCAGAATTTTTGAGGCTGATTTTGGTGTTTTTGCTGTAAATTGAAATAGTAGTTTTGCTTGTCTAACATAACAGATCTTTTAGCTTCATTTCTTATCTGTTTGTACGTTATGTGGGCTTGTGGGATTTGGTGGCTCTCCATGAGGTCCATGCTCTATTTCTAGAAGTAAGTTTTTGTCTAGTAGTATTGGTTAGCCATGGTGCTGTTTTGTTTTTGGTTCTAATTCTACGTGTGGGAGTGTACCTGTCTAAGATGGCTAGGAAGGTGGTGTTGAATTCTGAGACTGCTTGGTCAAGGGGTAGTGTTTTAAGTTTGGCCCATCTGCATACGCTTAGATCATTTTGGAAACTATTTAGGTTAAAGTTCTTTGCATACCTGCGGGTTATAAAGGTGGTTTGGTGGGGCATGTCTTCTCTTTTTCTCATTATGTAGGTTAGGAGGTGGTCGCTCATGTCCTCAGGTAGGGTACCTGCTTTGTACAACTGAGGATTGTTATTTATTAAGATCCAATCTAAAATGCTTTCCTTTTTGTTACATTTGTTGATTCTGGTGGGGGTAGTAATAGTTTGGGAGAAACCATGTAAGTTAATATGGGTGGTTGGGAACTGTGCTGAACAAGTTGTCCAGTTGATGTTAAAGTCTCCAAGTATGATTGTTTCTTGGGGGTGGGAGGAGGATAACCATTGGAGTGTGCTTTCTAAGGTGTTTATGTTATTGCCTGGAGGAATATAACTACATACCATGTTTATAGCTTTGTTTTTGTTGAGTGGAATTCTTGAGATTATTGTTTCGGTGTTGGTAGTTATTAGGTCAGGGGGGATGTTAATTGTAGTTAACTCTAGAGAGGATTTATATAGGATGGCTACTCCACCTCCTTTTCTCACTTTATGGTCAAGTCTTACTATATTGTAGTGGGGGGGTAATATTTCATTGTCAGGGATAGTGGGTTTAAGCTGGTTTCTGTAAGGCAGAAAACATCAGGTGAGTGTATATCTATGAGTGCGTGCAGGTAGTGGAGTTTATTATTTATACTTCTGATATTTAACTGACAGACTAGAAATGATTTTGGGGCATTATGTGAGCTTCTTATGTTGGTAGGAGTTCTATCTATGGGGTTATTGATAGTTGGTGAGCTTGGGCCAGGGTTAGGATGGATGTCACCATCGGCTATGAGATTACGTAGACTTTGTAGGAGTTTGGTGAACTTTAGTAGAAGCTGGTAATAGTTCTTTGTCCTTGGGTTTAAGTATGTTGATTGTAATGGATGAAGAGGTTTTGGAGCTGTACTATAGTGGAAGTGGGGTTGTGTTGAGGGAGGAGTGTCTGTATGGATGTGGATTGCTGTACTTGATGTAGAGTGTTGAGAATTAGGCAGGTAATGGAATTCATAGGCAGTGAGGAGATGAAGTATTATGAGGTAGTACAATGGTTTCAGTTTCTGGTATGAGGAGGGAGTTGCTGGATACATGGTGGCTATGGTAGTAGGAAAGGCTAAGAGAAATAAGAGAGTGGTGATAGAGGAGGTAGAGTGTGGGAGATTTGGGACTAGGGGAGTGGGTGTATGGAAGATGATTTGTGATTGGATGAAACTGTTTAGTAGGAGTGGCCAATTAGTCAGGGGAGTGGTTAGGGTAGTATAAGTTTAGGAATAATGGGGGCGGGTGGGAATTGGGGGCAGGATAGGGGAGTGGAGTGAGCCCGTAGGGTGAACAGAGCGGGAAGACCCAAGAAAGAAGAAAAAGCAGGTAAAACAATCAGTGGAGTGCTGATTGTTAAGGTGAGTTCTTCAAAGAGATAATACTTTGTACAGTTGAGAATGAGTTTTTTAAGGAGATAATACTTTGTATAGTTGAGAAATATATAGAGAAAGTGGTGGGGTAGAATTGGGTCTATCAGATAGCAAAGTAGGAAGTATAGTGGTTGTTTGAGAGAAAAATAGTACAATGTAGAAATTGTTGCAGTTGGGAAAAGACCTGGGAGGAGGGAGCCACCTAGTGGGTACATATAGTACTGCAGCCGAGGCTACTCACAGGGCTTGCAGTTCTAAAATGTAAAGGCAGGTTAACACAGGGGTTGTTGAAGAAGGCTATGAGAATAGTTACTCTGTTGGTTGGGAGGGGGAAGGGTTTGGCTGCTGGCTATCCTGGCTTTGGGTTTTACAGGTTGCACTTAGGGTGAAAATTACAATTGTGTCTTTAGGTAATAGACAGTATGAAACATACTTTCTTGTGTCCTTTAGGGGAAAGAATCCCAAGGAGGTTTGGTAATGTTCCTTAGCTTGGGGTGGAGGCAGCAGTCCTAGACAGGGTGTGAGACCCAAGACCTACTACAGGTCAGTTGGTAGTAGTGTTTCTTGTGTCCTTTAGGGGAAAGAATCCCAAGGAGGTTTGGTAATGTTCCTTAGCTTGGGGTGGAGGCAGCAGTCCTAGACAGGGTGTGAGACCCAAGACCTAGTACAGGTCAGTCGGTAGTAATGTTTCTTGTGTCCTTTAGGGGAAAGAATCCCAAGGAGGTTTGGTAATGTTCCTTAGCTTGGGGTGGAGGCAGCAGTCCTAGACAGGGTGTGAGACCCAAGACCTAGTACAGGTCAGTCGGTAGTAGTGTGTTCAGATGTAGGTGTCTCCCAGTTAGTGAACATGGGCCACAAGTAATTCCACTTCATCAGATACTGGTAATGAAGACCTGCCCTTCTCTTGCACAAAAACTATGTGTTATGGAGCCCTCAGATGTCCATATTACCACAGAACATTGGATCTGGATCGCGTGGAACTTTCCCGTTTCAACGTGTATGTCCACGGGCAGGACTGCTTCATCAAATACAGACGGAAAGACAGGACGCGGTATGAGCCTGATGTCTCCGTTAGTTATATTTTGACACTGAGAGCACTCCCCTGCTCCGAGTCCGAAGAACTTGAGTTACTGAATATAAAAAGTCATCTTCCAGTTTTCGTTCGGGATTTGGGATTGCTTCAGTGTACCTGCCGTTGGGATTATAATCAGATAGGTTGCACGAAAGGAATGCTTGTGTTGAAGAAAGGCCGGTGCTTGGAGTTTAGGGATGTAATCCAGGTTGAATCAAAATAATGAGGCGGTGTAAAACTAAACTAAAATCAAACAAATTTATTAAATGATACAGCTTTCACAGTTGACACGCTGCTTCTTCAGACATTCAAATTCTCTAAAGCTAAACCAGCATAAATACTCAATAGCCCAGCATCACAACCAATCAACAATGACAAAAATAGTCACTCTCCCAGGACCAACACCTGTGGCTCTCCCTTGCCCATTGAGTGGACCTCAACAGCCGCATAGGATGTGGCTTACTCCTGGTCCATAATGGCTGTAGGTGCTACAGCACAGGGATCTGGGGTAAAAGATGAGTGATTTGAACTACAACAAAATGGCCACAGCAGAGTCACCCACCTGTGTCTGAGGCAAATTGCTAACCTGCTGCGGTGGCAAAGGCTGTGTGCTTATTTCTTTTCTTTTTGTGGCTGAAAGAAGGACTGACCATGGGACCAGTAGTCTTTTCCATGTTCAAGATGAAAATGGTGCCTCTTTCCTGGGGAAGATAATCAGCAATTGCCAGTAAACACTACCAATCCACAAAAGTTTCTTTTTTGACATAAAACACTATGCCAACCCACAAATGTAAAATAAACATACTTTCTCCACAGAAAAAGTGTTTTCAGTTACTTTACACCACTTTTAAACTGACAGAAAATACAAGTGCTCCATTTAAAAATACATTAACAGTCTTGAGACAGTCCATTAAAATGCAACACTCTTAGTGTTAATATAACTTTCCCATAGAGGAAAGTAATAAAACATCAAGAAAATTAAGAAAATGGAAGTATTTTTCCCCAAAGAGAACTTCAACTGCCCAGAAACAGAAAGCACAAATCAACTGTCAATCACTGAAAGCTTCAGAGGAGCATAATCATAGATGGCAGTAAAGCTCTGAAGGGCTTTGCTCTCAAACTTGTCTTTTAGTCGGCTCAGCTCGAGCTGTCTGACAGTTTGGGCATGTGGAAGGAGCTCTGAAGCTTTGAAAGTTGCCTGACTGTTGTGTCCCTGACAAATCCCTCCTAAAGCTCCCAACATATCAAAACAGACTCAACATAATGTAAATATATTGCTGCTCAATATTAGCAGCCTCAGGAAACAACTGGACTCCTTGCAAGCACTTCTTACCTTGGAAAACCTTACTGAGACCTTGTTCAGGACCAAAGAGTGCACTACAACAGTGCAGGGTTTGAATGTCTACCATGTGTTTAGCCCCACTGCACTAGATAAAGGTGCTAAAGGCAATGGTGTCTCTTTATTCAGAAAACAAAATTTCACCTCCAAACTTATTAAACTGGATAATTATCTGGAACTCCTCCATGTCCTACTGTCCATTAACAAAACCTCTTATTACATCATAGTTAACTATAGGACCCCCTTGGCCAATACCTCCCACCTGATTAGTATAGGTTCCCTATGCATTTAAACAAACACCATTTTCCTACAGGACTTCAACTCTCTCTCCAACAACGGGGAGACTTTTACATCCCTTAAGATGTATTCCCAGGGATTTGTGGATTTCTTAAAAGTATACACTCTCTGGACCAGAGCTTTAGTTGGGTGGGAAGTTGGCATAATGGTTAAAGTGCTTATTTTACAGACACAAGGTGCAAGGTTTGATTCTCATATGGGATAATTGGCTAGGTTTAAAATGGCCCCCAAGAGCATTTAGCCTAGTACTAATCTATCTATGACCAGTTAGCCCACATCCCAAGTAGGGGTAACAGATCCTCAACTTAGTTCTCACTAATATGGGAAAGCTATGTTCTCTACCAGTTGCAACTTCCTGCCTAGTCAAATCAGACCATAAATCAGTCACAGCTATCATGACTGAAGTTGAAAGCATCCTCTAATAACTTGATATTCAGAGATTATACAAAAGCTAGTCTACTAAAACTAAGTGATGACCCAGCTAACTTCAACATCCCCTTCCAACGTGATGACTCCTGTACACAAAATGCTTTACCAACAAATTCTTTGCACGCTTACATGCATTCCTTACCCTGAAAACCATCAATATATGCATCATTACTGAGATTTGATTCAAGACAATGAGTGCACTCCATCAATGCAGGGTTCCAGTGTCTACCATGCATTTAGACCCACCACAGTAGACAAAGGCAATAAAGGCAGCAATGTCTCTATATTTATAAAACACAATTTCACCATCAGTAGAGTAACAATTACTTTGTATGTTGAGTAGCATACAGGAGCTAATTTGCATGTTGAGGAGCAATGAATTTTGTATTGTATAGACTAGTCAAGTCAATAGCCCCAAAAGCACCCTTAGTCAGTCCATTAGTAACCCCTCATGCACTGCACCTTCATACCTCACCTAATAAAGGACCTGACATCATGGATTTCACTTTCCCAATTACTATGCAGCCAGTTTGGTGGATATGGGCATACTGACACAATGTAGCAATTACCTAATGTTCACTGGCAAGCATTTAATCCTCAAAGGAACAAATTCAGTTTGTGAGAAATGTATATAAACAGTGTCCCTGGAGGCAAGACTCTTGCATACAAACACTCATAATAACAATCTGGTTGTCAGACACACACACACTGTACACCCACTACACATAATATGCATCCCACAGATAGACCTACATATGATGAGGCACTTAAGCTCAATCTTCGCAAACCCCAAAAACCTTCAGACATTCAACCTGTAAAAACTATCCTCAGCAAACCCAAAAGCCTCAACCAAAACAACACCTAACACTGCACATACAGCCTCACCCAATGGAGTTGCAACTTCTAAGACCATAAGCAAGCACAGATGCCCACATAGGTTCATAGGTTCATAGATTAGTACTAGGCTAACTGCCCTTGCGAGCCATTTTAAGCCTAGCCAATCATCCCCTGTGAGATTCAAACCCTGTACCTTGTGTTTGTAAGGCAAACACCTTAACCATTAAGCCACCCTCCCTGGACTCTAGTCATAGGGGACACCATTGTATGACATATTGATGCCTCACTCACCAGGTGTAGGGGCCAGGATCTGCTAAATTATGCATGCACTCAAGTGACTGTGCCACAGGTACTGGTATGATTCACTCATAGTCCACATAAGTGTAAATGACCTGAGATGTACCTCCCAACACCAAATGAAGGGATACATTATGGAGCTCTTGGATTGTGCATCACAGGCAGATATGTGCTTAGCATTGAGCAACAATCTACATTTACCAAGAATGATGTCACAATATGAACAGAAGATGATTAACTTTAATAACTGGCTTAGTTTTGGTGTCATTCTAGGAGGGGGTATGATGTCTTTTAACATGAGAGGACATGGCTAACAAACCATGTTGCTTTGTCAAGGATGGTCTGCACCTGTCCCCTCTAGGCTTTTGAATATTGTTTAAAACATTGCCTCACAGACAGAGCCTTTTTTAGGCAGTGCTAAATTGACAAACCTTCCAATACAGCAAATCTACCCAAGTAAATCTAAAAGTGCTACTGCTCAATGCCAGGAGTCTAAACAAAAAATTCCATTCCCTGCAAGGTCTCCTCACCTTGGGGAATGTGGACATCTGTGCAGTTACTGAGACAAGGTTTAAAGCAGGGCTCTGTGCTGGGAGCACTCCTGTTTGGCATCTACTTCCTGAAGGTTAAAGATAATGTTAAGGGCCCCTGACAACAGCAAATTGGGAGCTATCATAAATTCCCCCATAACACCAACATCCTGAAAGTGGGTCTAACACAGACAAATGGTTGGTACCAGACATGGATTAAAACTCATTGCAAAGAAATGCATTATTGTGCCTTTTGGGAAAATGTCCACACAGACAAATTACTCCATTTATAAAACACCCCTAAGAGTTGACCCGATAGTTAGATATCTGGGAACGTATGTAGGCAGTAATCTGGCCTTTGACCAACACTTAGCAAAGGTAGTAAGAAAATTATTCTACATGACCCAACTTATAAGTAAGAGGATCCCATCTAGGTCGAAGGAAGTTATAATACCACAATACTCGACCCTTATCAGACCTATCATTGAGTACAATGCCCCCTTTAGCATGTACCTGACCAGGCATATGTAAAAATTGAATGCCCACAGTGGCTTTTCACCAACCGAATCCATGGTATTAACATATTGTACTATACAGACTGCCTTAGAGCCCTGTCTCTATACTTAGTCTCGGGTCTATATTACCAAAGTGAAAAACCCTATTCCCGAATACCTAAATGTTGACACCTATACTGTGAACCGCGAAAATCCCGAACGCACTAAACCGCGAAAAAAAAGATATCAAACTGTCATAGTCGGCCAACCCCACCGCCCGCTACATACTACCTACCCAAAGAAAATAAACCACACACATACACTAACCAAACCCTACTTCTAACCTAAGGTAAAGCACCAAAACCCTACCTCTCATCCTACACTAAACCCCACATACACAACTAACTATGCACTATCCTTAACCCCTCCCTAACCCTAAGGTCCATAACTACTGCACATGTTCCCTACACACACACACACACACACACACACACACACACACACACACACACACACACAAACAAAATAAATAATCCACATACATACATTTAACAAATCCCTACCTCCAACACTACACTAAACCCCACATACGCAATTATCTATGCACTATCCTTAACCCCTCCCTAACCCTAAGGTCCATAACTACCACACACGTTCCCTACACACATACACCCAAACAAAATAAATAATCCACATACATACATTTAACAAAACCCTACCTCCAACAGTACACTAAACCCCACATACACAACTATCTATGCACTATCCTTAACCCCTGCCTAACCCTAAGGTCCGTAACTACCGCACACTTCCCCTACAGACGTACACCCAAACAAAATAAACAATAAACATACATACACTTAAAATAACCCTACTTCTAACACTACACTAAACCTTACATACATTACCTATCTATACACTTACCTTAACCCAAATCCTAACACTAAAGTCCTATCTATCGCACACTTACCTTACGGAGCTATACCGCAGATGGGCCAACCAAAACAAATCGACATTTTGGAATTTGCGGTTTTGTACATTTGGGATTTCCATCCTTCGTGCAATACGGGTCGATGTCTTCGTATTCATTCATACGGTTTTTCGCATTCGTAATATAGACCCCTTGGTCTACAACAGGTTGCTGAGAGGAGATCTGTGCTTAACATATAATACATGCTTAGATCCAGCCCTGATGGAGCTTTTGTGCATCTTCAAAATGAATAGCACTAGAACCGCTAGTTCCAGGGATTTAAACTTTGCTTGTGACATAAATAGAAGATGCTGGTGAGACGGATATGTGTCTCAAAGGATGACAATGCTCTGGAATAGGCTTACCCACCATGTGATGCAGAGCCCATCCTTATCCCTATTCAAATGTAACCTTGACCATTGGATTGGAAATCATAAATCCACCCCTGGGCTGGTCCCCATTTCTCCTATAGAAAGAGGCTGGCAGTAAACATTCCTTAACTGACATACCCCTACATAACATTTTAGGAACCCCCTAACATACCTCTCCAGTTTAGACATACATGTTACAAAGAGTTGCATTTGGGTTGTGTTGGGTTGGGTTGCGCAGATAGGCTTATAAAGGCCCTGGTGGTCATTAGCCTAGTGTATATCTGTGAATCTATGAACATATTGGACTTGGCACTCACAAATATGGGAGAAAGCTGCACCCCTCCCCCTCCCAGTGTCATGTCCTTTTTTGTAAGATTACACCACAAAGCAATCGCCTTCAAAATAAGAATCAGTTCTGTAACCCCAGCAAACCCTGTAACAGTTAGAAACTACTCCAATGCAAACTACCTTTTATTAAATAATAACCTTATAACATTTCAAGCACCTCCAAACCCAGTATACAGTAGCAGTGCTGGGGTGGGCACAGGGGGAGCACATGCTCCCCTCTGAAAGCACGTGCCCCCCTGAGTGCCTCAGTAGAGTTTTCTTACATGGTTGTGTGCATCCACCTGAGCAGTATGAGTTACCATCTCTTTATAAAGGAGGCAGACATGAATTAATGACTTACGTCCCACTGCCTACATTAACTGTGAGGAGGAAAGGAAATGTCCCAGTACACTGGTGATACTATAAAAAGTTAAGGTTTCTTTTCCCACACAGTCAATGCAGTAAAGATTAAGTTTTATGTTTTTGCTGGCAGTCTGGCTGGCACTGAAGCAGTTTGAGATGGAGGTATTTTTTAAGTAAAAGTAAAAGTCATTCTTCTGCCTGGAGTTTGCTTGCAACTGCAGGCTAATGGTTTGCTGCATGGTCTCAAATAGGTTCAATGCTGAAATACACCAGATTGATTGGCTAAATCTCAGTGAAGGCAAATACCAGAGCAGTCAGTTCAGTTGAAGCAAAAGTTAAGACAAGCTGCCAGTGTGACGGCTTTGGATTTAGATGTCCTGTAGCATTTTTTTCTTTAGAAAACAATCTGTAGTGGGTTAGATCTGTGGTATCCTTGCTGTTGTGCTGTGATGAGTGTAATACATCATAACTGCCTTCTACTGGTTTAGCCTGCCAGCAATGAGCAAATCAAGCAATTCAGTACTGGCAGAATTAGGTAGGCGTGCCTGTTTGCAAGGCACAATAAATTAAGTTTAAAAGATGCCAGAGAGAGTCATCAGTTACTAATTATACTTTTCAACTTCTTGCTCAAAAATTCTGAACAAAACTAGAAGTAACTGGAGCACAAAGGGCAAAAATCAGGGACAGATTTTAAATTTTGCTCTTATAAACTTAAAAAGTCACTAGAATACTAGGTTTTAAATCAGTATATTAGAGGGTCAGCTCAGGTTGGATGGTTTGGAGACAAAGCCAGAGAGGCGAGATTGCATTCGTTTGGACATGTGCTGAGGAGGGATGCTGAGTATATTGGGAAAAGGATGCTAAGTATGGAGCTGCCAGGTAAGAGGAAAAGAGGAAGGCCTAAGATAAGGTTTATGGATGTGGTGAGAGAGGACATGTAGGTGGTTGATGTGACAGAGCAAGATGCAGAGGACAGGAAGAAATGGAAACAGATGATCTGCTGTAGCGACCTCTAATGGGAACAGCTGAAAGAGAAGAAGACAATATTATGCATTTTCTGAGGGATATGAAGTCTAAAACTAAAACTGTTTGTGAATGTTTACTGACTGAGATCATTAATGATTTGCCTGAAAACCACAAATTTTGAGACCAGAAATAGGAGGCAAAAATCTAGACTAGACATTCTGTGAAATACTGGACAGTTGAGAGGTGCGAACAGCAGTTAAATAAAGGAAGGAATCTGCATGCCATTTTACATATGTTACTGGACACACTGTTACTTTAATGTGTACAAAGTGCTTTGTCTTCTGACATTCTTTTGTATGCTGTTTCTTCTATATCACAGGTCTGCTTGACAACTCAGTGATGCTTAAATATAATGCATACCTCCTCTGTAGTCAAGTTGTGTGGCAGGTGTGAGCCACACTATGTATCCACTTGTCTCCTTCATACTAAAATCAGTGTTATGTGCCTGAAACAAATGTGACATAGCTGCACAGCTTACACCTGTAGTACTCTGTACTTACTTATAGTCCTACCGTGTTCTTAGGTGCTGTTGTGAACGTTCTGTAGTTATAATCTATTCTTTGGCATACTGGTTGTTAAAAATTTAAGTTGGGCAATATAATGCCATGGCTCTTCCTGTGAATACCCAACTATATCTGTCAATGACAGAGCAGAATCTGCTAAGCATAAATTGTTGTTAGCATTTACTTAATATGTGATGTCTATTTCAGGTGGTCCTATTCAGAGAGAGAGTGAGAGACAGAGAAACAGCAAGAGAGAGAGAGAGAGAGAGAGAGAGAGATAGAGATAGATATGACTTTACCTGACAATGTTAAAAATAACTAGGGTCAATTTTAAATATTATTCCAATGTATTTAGCAAAGTAACAGAGGAATTCTCTGAAGAATAAGTATGAAACCTGCATTACTGATTGACTGTAATCCCCAGTGATTTACTGGAAAATCAGTCATGTTATGGAGTAAAATTAGGGGCGTCTGAAAAATAAGTGGCAGTTTTGAGATATATGTAGGGGGGGGGGGGGGCAGAGAAGGGAATGTGGAGAGGTTGAGCCAGGGAAAAGAGGCAATGTGGAGGGGAGAGAGAGAGATAAGGAAATGTGGAGGGGGGAGAGAGAAAGAAAGAAATGTGAGGGAGAGATAAGAAAGAAAGGAGATATGAAGGTGAGAGAGAGAGGATGAAAAGTGGAAAGGAGGGAGAGAAAGAAAGAAGTGTGGAAGAGAAGGGAAGGAGGGAAATAAAGATAGATAATACAACTGTCTCCTATAGAGGAAAGTTAATAGAACAGGTTTTGCATCAACTTGTGTTTGTCTTCATATTTTATTGTGAACTCTTGTTATATTGAATATTAAACCATGGGCACATTGTAGTTCTTTCTTTCTTGAAAGACTTTCTTTCATTAATCATGATTTTTGTTCTGGCCACCATTGGATCAAAAATTTGGAAAAATACTTAAATTCCAGTACAGAGCATTTAGATGTCTGTGGGTTCTAGGGGCTTAGTAGCTACCAGACCCTGAACTTAATTATTTTATTTCTCTCACAACTGTTACAGTACAGTCTTAGTCACACATGCTGTGATGTCATATATTTGGCCACACTTCATGTCCTACTTTAGAGACCTGAAAAGGTGAGAACCCTATAATCTGCATAATGGGGAAGATTACTTTAATCAAACAGGTATGTGGGGGTGGGAGGGTGGTTGGTTTTATAATTAACCAGTAATACATCATAAGGTCTCTGTTATTCTTGATAGCATCAGTCTGTAGGTGGGGGGGAGGGGTCAGATCATAAGATAACAAAGTGAAACTCCTTTTTTATGCAGCTTTTGAAACTGATTTTTTGCTGATCCCTGACATTCCTGAATCAGTGCTGTAGGCAGAAACACTTCCTCTGTTCTGTCATGCCAGGCAAAAGCTCTGTGAGCAAGGTTACATAAGAGCTAAAGCCATAGAGTGCCTTATTTCTACTATACCACAATGAATTTCTAATAATGGCATTTGTTCTGTGTCGGATCTAGACACATTACTGTTATTCTAAACATTCTAAAATGTTATTTCTCTGCCTTCACCTTAGCAGCCAAACAAATCCTTTGAATCTGCATCACAGCTGTATAACTGACTTTAATATTTGAGTCAGAAGAAAGGCAGAGTATGTGTAGGTGCACTCTTTTGTGCAGAGAAAAGTGCCACAGAAACTTGCATTTTGTAGAGCTGGTACAGACACTATCACAGAACAGAACGATTTTGGGACCATTGTGGAAAAATAACTTGCATGTTATGTCGAAGTGTTCCACAATAGATATCTACCAGAGCTGTACACTTTATACAGTACTAACTCAGCAAGAGATTAATAGTCACAGTAACTTAAATAGCGAACTACTTCCATTACAGTACTTAGACTAGCAGAAATAAGCAGTCTACCATAAAGCAGTTTCTTGTATAAAGCAAATACACAACAGCCTGTTTCATAATCTGTAGCTTAATGGATGTTACCTCAGAATTGTGAGAAATGAAAATACATGACACAGCAGCTGTTATGCAGACACTTTGTTAGAAGTGTTTGCCAGGAAAAGTGCTAGATTAAAACCAAACAAAACTCTGGGTAGTCTTTAATGTTTCTGATGTAGCTACAAACAATGTAATACCCAGATCCGATTTAGCTTCACAACACTGAGTCTTCAGAAAGCATGTGCATATTATGTCAGCAATAGGAGAGAACGTGAGTATTTAAAAGGCGGACAACAGGACTCTTCACAGAGTGCATGTATGTATTTTCTTCAGTGTATCTGAAATTCTCCATTAAGGTAGGGGCTTCAAGTAACTTAACTTACTAAGTGTCTGTTTGGAGAATCAAACCTTATACTTTTGAGTTGAAGCTTTAGTTCTCCACACCAATTGCTAGATCTCCCATAAACAATGCTTGTTGTAGCTGTCTGGCACTTAAGGCTCTGGGCTAACACATTTATTTCTGAGGCAAAAGTACAGGGATTGAGTCTTCACACTTCTATTTGCTTTACTTGGTTAGCAAGTAGATAAAAATATTATTTAAGATTTTCCCTTTACCCCCACAGTTATTTCTGCCTTTGTCCAGAATTATTGAACAAGGAAACTGAGAATTATTTTGATCTGTTCCTTGTAAAATTTCTGGCTTTCTGGCAAATTGTTGTGGATTACACTCAATACATGTTAGGTATGTGAGTTTCGGGCATTGTTTCCTTCAGAAAATGCTTGTTGATGTAACTTTCTAAGTATATAAAAGAAAGATGTGGAATCTATTTCTGATTGTTGGGTCTTTGTCTCTAATTCTAGAGCTAAGAAGTTGGAAGAGTATGTGGGGTATGCAATAGGATGCACTGTATGGTTCATAGGTTCATAGGTGTGTACTAGGCTAATGGCCCTGGAGCCTTTACAAGCCTCGCTCATAGGATTACCCTGGCATCGTGCCACCCGACCTTAGTTCCCAGTACCTCTGTCGAGTAAAGAAACTGGAGTGATCTCCGGGGTGAATTTTCTATTTCCCATCCACTCATCAAGATTTCTCTTGAAGAAGGCCAGTGAGGCACTTGGCTTGATATATTTGGGAAGTCTATTCCATAGCATGGGCAGTCTCTGGGTTATGAACCTGTCCCTCCAACTTGTTCTGTTGATTGTGGTAATGAAGTTGAGGTCTCTGGAGTGTGTAGTGTGGAGGGATTGGGATTTCTTTAGATGTAGCATTTCTAACAGAGCTGGGTCAGACATGGCTTTGTAAGTCAAGCAGAGATCGCCTCTAAGTAGGCAATATGAGACAGAGAATAGTTGGAGTTTTTTGAGTCTGTCCATTTAGGACAAGTGAAAAAACGAACACAAAAGCCACACAACCTTGCTCCAGCAAGTAAAAAAGCAAGTCCAAAATGCTGAACGCTAATTTTATTTATAAACGTTTTCGCCTTGCTACAAAGCTTGGCTTCTTCAGAGATCAAACAAGACAAAATGAATAATGCAAGCTTAAATACTAAAAGGAAGTGATGTCATGGAAAACCATTTAAAAAAACATTATAAAAAATCTTTTGTTTCTTTTATCACATTAGTAATATATACCAAAAAGTCCTGCTTATCAAAAAACATATATTATTATTACAAAATGTAACCCTACCAACAATCAAATATTAAAAAATAAAATAATATGTTCATAAGTAAATAGGCAAGATGTATCAACCCGTAGGAAAATCCTACCCTTAAATAGAGTATAAAAACTATATAGGTATTAAAAGTGACAACCTTAATTCATAACAAAAAAATTAACTAAAATAACTTTTAAGTTTTAAAACAGGTAAAATATTACAATTATCGTTCAAACCAGGAACATGGAAGGCATCTGTTCTAAATTGCCACTCCAGTTCCTTAAGTTCTAACAGTAATGGAAATGGTCCCCCCCTAATTGATGGTGTAATCTGATCTATAGCCATAAAAGAAAAGCTATGCCCTGAAAAATCATTCAGGTGTCTAGAGAGGGCATTGTTAGAATTTTCTGTCCTCATTGCATATCGTGTTAAGTAAATGCGATCACGTAATCTGCGATCCGTCTTTCCTATATAGAAAGGCGGACAGCAATGCAAAGTGCAACATACACTACTGCTTTACTGTTACAATTAAAGGGCTTCCTTATAGTGTATTTCTTGTCCCTTATAGTAAAGGTCTGTCCGACTTTAACAAGGTTACATCTATTACAAAACCCACATTGAAACATCCCCGGCCTTTTATTAAACCGTGTATAAGTGTTGTTCATCTGTAGTAGTTCTTTCAGGTTTTTATTCCTCTTAAAAACAAATTTGGGGTTACTACCAAATTTTTTAGCCAACAGAGGGTTATTCACAATAAAGTCCCAATTCTTCTGAATAATAGATATAATATCGTTGGAATGGAAACTAAATGTAGTAATGTAACAGAGTGTAGAATCAAAACTCCTTCTATCAGTAGATATATCATTTTCACCACTACAGACTATTTCTTGCCCAGAAGGGGATGTCAAGACTTCTATCTCTGTATTTTTTGATAAAATGGCTGTAAAAAAACCATTAATCCTCTTTGTAACCACTTCATCTAAAATGTCATTTACAAATTTAGAAGGGTAATCCCGCTTCAAAAACATTTCTAGTAAAGTGTTACATTCAGCATAAAATATATCCAACGTACTGCACATTCTCGCAGCTCTAACAAATTGACCTTTTACTATAGCTTTCTTTTGTCTGCGAGGGTGGTAGCTTGCAAAGTGTAAGAAAGAATTGCAGTACGTTGGCTTTCTATAAATTGCTGAAACAAAAGAACCTGTATGGAAGTGCTTCTCAAGTTTTACATCAAGAAAGTCAATACTTGTTAGTGCAAAGTTGTAAGTGAATTTCAAAAATTCAGTTGTGGTATTGATTTCCGCCACAAAATTATCAGCCACTGTTAGATCTCCATCAAGTAAAATAAAGATATCGTCAAGGTATCTCGTATAATACTTGATAGGTTTGACCAAATAAACAACTTGAAAAGAATATTTTTCTCCCAGTAACTCATAACAAGGTTTGCTACCACTGCTCCACAAGGGGAGCCCATGGCTATACCTTTTTTCTGTAAAAAGAACTTCTTGTCAAACATAAAATAGTTTGACGTCAAAACAATATCCAATACTGTAGTAATGACATCAATCTCAGCGGTGGGAGCTCCCTTATCAATCAATAACAGAGCTATCCATTCAAGAGCTTCCACATGGGGAATGGAGGTGTATAAGTCAACAACATCCACAGTGAGGAAATTCACCTCACTGTTGAAGGGTTGATTGTTAATGGCTTCTAAAAATGACCAGGAATCTTTACAAATCAAAGGAAAATGTTTCATGTATTTAGAAAGCAGATTATCAACTAATTTGGCTGCAAAATAAGTAACAGAGGACCTACCGTCTATCAAAGCCCTCATCGGGGGGTTCAAAAGATCTTTGTGGATTTTTGGGGTGCCAAACATCACCGGTATTTTGGGGAGTGTTATGTCTATAAAGTTATATGTGTCAAGATCAATTTTATTCTCAAGAAAAAGGTCACGATAGTAACCCTTTATTCTTTTATATGCCACATGAACTTCATTCAAAGAAGCTTCAGTGTATGCTGCTGAATCCAAAATATTAAACATTTTCTCTTTATAGAAGGCATCCTCGAATACTACCAATCCTCCCCCTTTATCAGGCTTAAGTAGTCTAATAGTCTTGTTGCGAAGATTACTTAACATTTCTAATTGTGCTTTAGTGATATTAGCCTCAAATTTATTTCTCATTCTGAAATTGCTAGCAAATAAGTGTCTCAAGTCATTCTCACATGCTTGTTCAAAAACAAAAAGTGCAGGGTGTAATGGTGGATTAAACACACTTGGGGGCTTTAACAATGAAAAACTATTAGTATTATTAACTTCATTGTTAAAAAACAATTTCAGATTTAATTTTCTAATAAAACATTTCAGATTTATAAGCTCGTTAGATATATCTCCACCTCTACTAGGGACAAAAGAATAACCATAAGCTAACAATTCAATTAGCTCTTTTTCAAATTTACAATCAGTAAAGTTGTAAATTTTGAAGTCCCCACTTGAATTTGTCATGATTTCAGGAAAATCAGTCCTGGCGTCCAGTACATCCCCATTTATTTCAATGTCATTCCCTATTTGAGTACCTTCAGTTGGACTCAGTGTCATAGGGCTGTCGAAAGTAAAAACTATCTCCTGTTGAAGCGTTGTCGTGGTTTCCGCTGTTCTAAAAAATCAGTATTGTTGTTATTATTGTGGCAATTGGAATTGTTTCTTTTGTTATTAGTATAATAGTTCTTTATTCTATTGCTTCGTCTTGGACCAGCAGTAAAATTATTATGTCCATCCTGATCATTGCTTTCTTCATTAATGTTGACATCCACTTGGTCAGGTTCGTCAACCCCATTAAGTGTATTGACCCCAGTGGGTGCCAATCCCTCACGTTCCAAAAATCGGAGTTTGGGATAAGCAACATCAGATTGGTAAGCTTGCCTGTCTCTGGCAAGCTTTTTGGTCTTATTTTGCTTCAGTTTAACAAGCATTGCATCGATGCTTGTTAGAATCCGATCATAGTCAATTCTAAATGCTGAAAAATTCAAGTCTTCCTTTAATTGTTTGTCCAGCACCTCAATATCCAATAATAATTGAGCTATTTGTTGTTCATAATGTTTGGTAATCAATTCTAATAATTGAATACCCTGTGCTTGAAACAGTTCTTTTAAATCATTTAAAAAGGAAGCTGAATTAATCAGTCCTGAGGGTGCAAAAGCATTGCGTAAGCCCTTTGGTATTAGCCCCTCTCGTATGCATTGTCTAAAATAAGCGGACTCTAATTGAAGCTTCTTTAGCTTTAAAACAAGACCATCAAAAAGCTTCAGTTTGTCCGACAAAGTTGTGGTGTTACTACCATCATTCATACAGTTAATGTTATGAGAGCCACTGTTGTTAAACAAAAAAGCCGTGGTGTCCGACATCCAATTTATAATGTTAAAGGACCCACTTACTTGGTTAGGAACATCCAAGGTTACAGAGGCTCGTTGTAGTAGTGGACCGTTATCACTAGCTGTAGCATTCATTCTCGATGTACTACGGCAAACAGAACTAGTAGGTAAAACATTAGTACGCTCACCCTGATTAGAGTGTGCGGTAAAACCTCCGTTATTAGTTCCTCTAATGGAAGTTGGAAACAGTTGCCCTGCTGGAATCGAATCGTTACCAGCGCTCGTTGTTCCACTGGGAGCTGGTGGTTGCGGAAGTGAGTTAGAACCACTTGCGATGACATCCTTCCTTTCTACGACTTCCAGTCTGGCGTTAAGTCTTTCAAGTTTTTCGGATAACGCTGCCAGTAAAGATGCTATCCGGCTGGTATTGTCCGAGTTGTTCTCGTTCTCTTCAGTACGAGTGTTACCCGAAAGTGTACAAAACATATTCGGGGTGCTGGGGCTATCAGGTCGCTCTGTGGCCATACGAACAAACTGGCGTAAAATGGCAAAAAGCAACAAACCGGTGAAAAAACGAACACAAAAGCCACACAACCTTGCTCCAGCAAGTAAAAAAGCAAGTCCAAAATGCTGAACGCTAATTTTATTTATAAACGTTTTCGCCTTGCTACAAAGCTTGGCTTCTTCAGAGATCAAACAAGACAAAATGAATAATGCAAGCTTAAATACTAAAAGGAAGTGATGTCATGGAAAACCATTTAAAAAAACATTATAAAAAATCTTTTGTTTCTTTTATCACATTAGTAATATATACCAAAAAGTCCTGCTTATCAAAAAACATATATTATTATTGCAAAATGTAACCCTACCAACAATCAAATATTAAAAAATAAAATAATATGTTCATAAGTAAATAGGCAAGATGTATCAACCCGTAGGAAAATCCTACCCTTAAATAGAGTATAAAAACTATATAGGTATTAAAAGTGACAACCTTAATTCATAACAAAAAAATAAACTAAAATAACTTTTAAGTTTTAAAACAGGTAAAATATTACAATTATCGTTCAAACCAGGAACATGGAAGGCATCTGTTCTAAATTGCCACTCCAGTTCCTTAAGTTCTAACAGTAATGGAAATGGTCCCCCCCTAATTGATGGTGTAATCTGATCTATAGCCATAAAAGAAAAGCTATGCCCTGAAAAATCATTCAGGTGTCTAGAGAGGGCATTGTTAGAATTTTCTGTCCTCATTGCATATACGTGTTCGTAAATGCGATCACGTAATCTGCGATCCGTCTTTCCTATATAGAAAGACGGACAGCAATTGCAAAGTGCAACATACACTACTGCTTTACTGTTACAATTAAAGGGCTTCCTTATAGTGTATTTCTTGTCCCTTATAGTAAAGGTCTGTCCGACTTTAACAAGGTTACATCTATTACAAAACCCACATTGAAACATCCCCGGCCTTTTATTAAACCGTGTATAAGTGTTGTTCATCTGTAGTAGTTCTTTCAGGTTTTTATGCCTTCCATGTTCCATGTTCCTGGTTTGAACGATAATTGTAATATTTTACCTGTTTTAAAACTTAAAAGTTATTTTAGTTTATTTTTTTGTTATGAATTAAGGTTGTCACTTTTAATACCTATATAGTTTTTATACTCTATTTAAGGGTAGGATTTTCCTACGGGTTGATACATCTTGCCTATTTACTTATGAACATATTATTTTATTTTTTAATATTTGATTGTTGGTAGGGTTACATTTTGTAATAATAATATATGTTTTTTGATAAGCAGGACTTTTGGTATATACTAATGTGATAAAAGAAACAAAAGATTTTTATAATGTTTTTTAAATGGTTTTCCATGACATCACTTCCTTTAGTATTTAAGCTTGCATTATTCATTTTGTCTTGTTTGATCTCTGAAGAAGCCAAGCTTTGTAGCAAGGCGAAAACGCTTATAAATAAAATTAGCGCTCAGCATTTTGACTTGCTTTTTACTTGCTGGAGCAAGGTTGTGTGGCTTTGTGTTCGCTTTTTCACCGTTTGTTGCTTTTGCCATTTTACGCCAGTTTGTTCAGATGGCCACAGAGCCACCTGATAGCCCCAGCACCTCAATATGTTTTGTACACTTTCGGGTAACACTCGTGCTGAAGAGAACGAGAACAACTCGACAATACCAGCGGATAGCATCTTTACTGGCAGCGTTATCCTAAAAACTTGAAAGACTTAACGCCAGACTGGAAGTCGAGAAAGGAAGGATGTCATCGCAAGTGGTTCTAACTCACTTCCGCAACCACCAGCTCCCAGTGGAACAACGAGCTGGTAACGATTCGATTCCAGCAGGGCAACTGTTTCCAACTTCCATTAGAGGAACTAATAACGGAGGTTTTACCGCACACCTAATCAGGGTGAGCGCATAATGTTTTACCTACTAGTTCTGTTTGCCGTAGTACATCGAGAATGAATGCTACAGCCAGTGATAACGGTCCACTACTACAACGAGCCTCTGTAACCTTGGATGTTCCTAACCAAGTGGGTCCTTTAACATTATAAATTGGATGTCGGACACCACGGCTTTTTTGTTTAACAACAGTGGCTCTCATAACATTAACTGTATGTATGATGGTACTAAAACCACAACTTTGTCGGACAAACTGAAGCTTTTGATGGTCTTGTTTTAAAGCTAAAGAAGCTTCAATTAGAGTCCGCTTATTTTAGACAATGCATACGAGAGGGGCTAATACCAAAGGGCTTCAATGCTTTTGCACCCTCAGGACTGATTAATTCAGCTTCCTTTTTAAATGATTTAAAAGAACTGTTTCAAGCACAGGGTATTCAATTATTAGAATTGATTACCAAACATTATGAACAACAAATAGCTCAATTATTATTGGATATTGAGGTGCTGGACAAACAATTAAAGGAAGACTTGAATTTTTTCAGCATTTAGAATTGACTATGATCGATTCTAACAAGCATCGATGCAATGCTTGTTAAACTGAAGCAAAATAAGACCAAAAGCTTGCCAGAGACAGGCAAGCTTACCAATCTGATGTTGCTTATCCCAAACTCCGATTTTTGGAACGTGAGGGATTGGCACCCACTGGGGTCAATACACTTAATGGGGTTGACGAACCTGACCAAGTGGATGTCAACATTAATGAAGAAAGCAATGATCAGGATGGACATAATAATTTTACTGTTGGTCCAAGACGAAATAGAATAAAGAACTATTATACTAATAACAAAAGAAACAATTCCAATTGCCAATAATAACAACAATACTGATTTTTAGAACAGCGGAAACCACGACAACGCTTCAACAGGAGATAGTTTTTACGACAGCCCTATGACACTGAGTCCAACTGAAGGTACTCAAATAGGGAATGACATTGAAATAAATGGGATGTACTGACGCCAGGACTGATTTTCCTGAAATCATGACAAATTCAAGTGGGGACTTCAAAATTTACAACTTTACTGATTGTAAATTTGAAAAAGAGCTAATTGAATTGTTAGCTTATGGTTATTCTTTTGTCCCTAGTAGAGGTGGAGATATATCTAACGAGCTTATAAATCTGAAATGTTTTATTAGAAAATTAAATCTGAAATTGTTTTTTAACAATGAAGTTAATAATACTAATAGTTTTCATTGTTAAAGCCCCCAAGTGTGTTTAATCCACCATTACACCCTGCACTTTTTGTTTTTGAACAAGCATGTGAGAATGACTTGAGACACTTATTTGCTAGCAATTTCAGAATGAGAAATAAATTTGAGGCTAATATCACTAAAGCACAATTAGAAATGTTAAGTAATCTTCGCAACAAGACTATTAGACTACTTAAGCCTGATAAAGGGGGAGGATTGGTAGTATTCGAGGATGCCTTCTATAAAGAGAAAATGTTTAATATTTTGGATTCAGCAGCATACACTGAAGCTTCTTTGAATGAAGTTCATGTGGCATATAAAAGAATAAAGGGTTACTATCGTGACCTTTTTCTTGAGAATAAAATTGATCTTGACACATATAACTTTATAGACATAACACTCCCCAAAATACCGTGATGTTTGGCACCCCAAAAATCCACAAAGATCTTTTGAACCCCCCGATGAGGGCTTTGATAGACGGTAGGTCCTCTGTTACTTATTTTGCAGCCAAATTAGTTGATAATCTGCTTTCTAAATACATGAAACATTTTCCTTTGATTTGTAAAGATTCCTGGTCATTTTTAGAAGCCATTAACAATCAACCCTTCAACAGTGAGGTGAATTTCCTCACTGTGGATGTTGTTGACTTATACACCTCCATTCCCCATGTGGAAGCTCTTGAATGGATAGCTCTGTTATTGATTGATAAGGGAGCTCCCACCGCTGAGATTGATGTCATTACTACAGTATTGGATATTGTTTTGACGTCAAACTATTTTATGTTTGACAAGAAGTTCTTTTTACAGAAAAAAGGTATAGCCATGGGCTCCCCTTGTGGAGCAGTGGTAGCAAACCTTGTTATGAGTTACTGGGAGAAAAATATTCTTTTCAAGTTAAGCGATTTGGTCAAACCTATCAAGTATTATACGAGATACCTTGACGATATCTTTATTTTACTTGATGGAGATCTAACAGTGGCTGATAATTTTGTATGAAATCAATACCACAACTGAATTTTTGAAATTCACTTACAACTTTGCACTAACAAGTATTGACTTTCTTGATGTAAAACTTGAGAAGCACTTCCATACAGGTTCTTTTGTTTCAGCAATTTATAGAAAGCCAACGTACTGCAATTCTTTCTTACACTTTGCAAGCTACCACCCTCGCAGACAAAAGAAAGCTATAGTAAAAGGTCAATTTGTTAGAGCTGCGAGAATGTGCAGTACGTTGGATATATTTTATGCTGAATGTAACACTTTACTAGAAATGTTTTTGAAGCGGGATTACCCTTCTAAATTTGTAAATGACATTTTAGATGAAGTGGTTACAAAGAGGATTAATGGTTTTTTTACAGCCATTTTATCAAAAAATACAGAGATAGAAGTCTTGACATCCCCTTCTGGGCAAGAAATAGTCTGTAGTGGTGAAAATGATATATCTACTGATAGAAGGAGTTTTGATTCTACACTCTGTTACATTACTACATTTAGTTTCCATTCCAACGATATTATATCTATTATTCAGAAGAATTGGGACTTTATTGTGAATAACCCTCTGTTGGCTAAAAAATTTGGTAGTAACCCCAAATTTGTTTTTAAGAGGAATAAAAACCTGAAAGAACTACTACAGATGAACAACACTTATACACGGTTTAATAAAAGGCCGGGGATGTTTCAATGTGGGTTTTGTAATAGATGTAACCTTGTTAAAGTCGGACAGACCTTTACTATAAGGGACAAGAAATACACTATAAGGAAGCCCTTTAATTGTAACAGTAAAGCAGTAGTGTATGTTGCACTTTGCAATTGCTGTCCGTCTTTCTATATAGGAAAGACGGATCGCAGATTACGTGATCGCATTTACGAACACGTATATGCAATGAGGACAGAAAATTCTAACAATGCCCTCTCTAGACACCTGAATGATTTTTCAGGGCATAGCTTTTCTTTTATGGCTATAGATCAGATTACACCATCAATTAGGGGGGGACCATTTCCATTACTGTTAGAACTTAAGGAACTGGAGTGGCAATTTAGAACAGATGCCTTCCATGTTCCTGGTTTGAACGATAATTGTAATATTTTACCTGTTTTAAAACTTAAAAGTTATTTTAGTTAATTTTTGTTATGAATTAAGGTTGTCACTTTTAATACCTATATAGTTTTTATACTCTATTTAAGGGTAGGATTTTCCTACGGTTGATACATCTTGCCTATTTACTTATGAACATATTATTTTATTTTTTAATATTTGATTGTTGGTAGGGTTACATTTTGTAATAATAATATATGTTTTTTGATAAGCAGGACTTTTTGGTATATATTACTAATGTGATAAAAGAAACAAAAGATTTTTTATAATGTTTTTTTAAATGGTTTTCCATGACATCACTTCCTTTTAGTATTTAAGCTTGCATTATTCATTTTGTCTTGTTTGATCTCTGAAGAAGCCAAGCTTTGTAGCAAGGCGAAAACGTTTATAAATAAAATTAGCGTTCAGCATTTTGGACTTGCTTTTTTACTTGCTGGAGCAAGGTTGTGTGGCTTTTGTGTTCGTTTTTTCACCGGTTTGTTGCTTTTTGCCATTTTACGCCATTTAGGACAAGTGTTTAAGGCCTAGGATCCTTTTTGTGGGGTACTTTTGCAGCCTCTGCAGTTGCTGCAGGTGTCTAGTGATGTACATGCCAAATGGGGCATTGTACTTGATGATTGGCCTAATGAGGGAAGAGTAGAGGGAGTCACACAACAATGAGCTGTCCTATACTTGGTGCAAAGGGTTAAGCCTGTGAGCTGTATCTCCTGTAGTACAGGGTTTGATTCTGTCCATCCTCGCTTGCCTCCAGTGTGACCTTGAGCAAGTCACTTAATCAGACAGTGCTTTGGGGCAACTGGGAATTTGGACTAGACCCTTCAGTGGTACCCTGGACTACAAGCCTAGTAACTACCTATGAATACACTTCTCAGTCATTATTTATGTATGTGTTCATTCATGTTAATTACAAGCAAACATCCAAATGTACCAGTCATACAAGTGGCTGTAACTGATATACATATATATGTGTGTCTGTGTGTGTGTGTTGTGTATCCTGCATCCCAGAGTAGATATGGTATAAAGGCAGGACTGATTGCAGTTAAAAGGGGCTTCATCATAACAGCCATGTTTTTTGGGTATTTGGTTTCCTTGTTTTGTTGACTGTTGGCAGTGTGCTTATTTATCTGTGAATAAACTGCACAGCATGAAGTCTATGAGATTAATGTTGAAATATTAATTATGAATGCATTTTTAGTTTAACTTTTGTTTATTTATTTATTTTCAGGCACAAGTTGTGAAATGCACTGTGCTAGGCTAAAAAAGCTTGCTACTTAGTGCTTAGACTATGAGCTGTCTATGAATTGTTCCCCGTAGTGCAACTTTTGATTCCCTCAGCCTTTGTTTGTCTAGTGTGAATCTGACTAAGCCATTTCCCCAGACAGTGCTCTTGGGCTGCCCCTGAAAAACGCACTTGTATCGAGTACGATGTCCCAGGCTTTTAACTAATACAATACACATTTGGCTTTTGAATTCTTCTACCCTTCCGATAGCCCCTAATTAGGGCTATAGTAGAGAATCTATTATATGAATGTCGATTATCTAAAACGTCAATTATCCGAATGAAGCCTTCCAAAGTTTTTGGGTAGGAAAAATCATAAAGCCTGAATATGTAAACGTTATACATATTTGCTTGTGCATTTTTTTTAGCTTGTAGCCCGCTCTTGTGTGAAAAATATTCTTTATTGTCCACTGGAACTGCTGAGTGGTTGAAAAGTATATTCCTTGCATGCAGAAAAAACAAGACTTAAAAGTTTTTTAAACAGTTAATTTATATGTTTGATTATCCAAACTACCATAGGTCCCAACTGATTTGGGTAATCGACTTTCTACTGTAGCTGACTATGAATCCGGAATATCTGTTATAGTTAATGGATTTCCAGATGTATTTTCAATAAATGTGAGTTTTAAAGAAAGAGAAATTTACTGTTGCTCATGCTGTTTACAATATGAGAGTTTTTTTGTTTTGTTAATGAAATTGCTATCAGTGTTTTTGTGTAAAATTAATAAAATTTTTAAGTTAAATCCAAATCTTTTTTAAAACCTTTACTGAATTATCACTTGTGACATGGGCAAACTTACACTTATATAAAAATAATCAAACTATATAAATAGGTTCACATTTATACACATTATACTTCACATATATTGACATATATCATGTAACATAAGCGACACTACATAAATGATTCAATTCTTGCCTTTTTCTAAACAAGAAACATCTTTATTAAACCATCAAATATGACATAGGCAATCAAACATTTATATAAATGAAAACAAACAACACCGACACAATCCTAGTTCCAAGGATTTTACATCACAAATCATACTGACACACTTCCAGTTGAAAACATTATACATCTCTAAAAATCTACCCAGTCATTTTCAAACATTACATAGCTCATTTAAGCCTTCTTTTAAACCTCATTCCTCCCCTGTATGTGTTATTCCCACAATTCCCATTTTTTTCCTATGTAGTTTGCTTCTATCATTTTCTGAAAGTCTCAGTTTCAGTTGTTTTTATCTCTTTTACTATATTCACTACTTCTAGTATAGTTGGTTTAAATTTTGATTTCCATTTTCTAGTAATTGCTTTTTTGGCAGCCACCATAATTAGGCACATCAAGGCCTTACCATCTGTATGCAATTCTAATTCCATATCATAGCTCAGAAAAATCATCTCCCTTGCCACACCAATCTGTCCACCCAACATCTCCAACAGTGAATCCTGCAGGGAATCCTTAAAGTCTGCCAACTCACCGCACTCCCAGAAAATACGTTCCCAATCACATCTTTCTTCCCCTCAAACACCTCTAACATTTGCTGTCTCCCTGAGGAAAAATTCTCTAGAGTCTATTTGGGGTATAAAAACATCCATGTAAAGATTTCCAAACAAAAATCCTAAATTTTCTAGATTTTGTTGCATATTTGGGAGACATATATCCTCCCATTGTTTCTTTGTGAATTGCTTATCCAGTCTCTCTTCCCAATCCTCTCTAACCTCCTCTGATTGATTCTTATAGTTATCATGCAATATTTTATATACTCTACCAATATTCCTTTTTTAATGGCAGCTTCTGTTCTAGATTCTACTAAAATATGTGCCAGTGCTGGTCTTTCATTTAGGATACCCCTATTTCTTTTTCTTTGCTTATTCTCTGATATCAGTCCTTGATAGGGAAGGCAATCTCTAACCTGCAGTCCAAATAAATACTTGGTGTCTTCCCATTCTATCATCTTTCCCTCTCTAGTTATTTGCTCCCAATGCCTTGGTTCCTTTGCCAGTTTTCTCCAATAAATTCCAGCCACCTTTTGCCTATTGTCTATATCCCTAATTGCAGCCACCCCTATCAGCAGAATCTATTTTTCCACTCCCATGTTGGCTTAGTTCATAGGATACTTTTGGCTACTTTATAAATATAATATCCTGCATGATTGTTGTTATTCTCCTTAAAGGTCTGCATCCAAAATCCCAGTCTCTCCTTGTTTCTTGAGCTTCTCTTCTGTTTCATCATCATCCCTTTCCACTTTGAATTATAGTTTTCTGCTTGTTATTCATAGGAGCCTTAACTGTGTAGCTCTGAAATATCTCTTCAAATCGGGTAATCTCAGTCCATCCCATTCTACTGAAAGAATCAGCTTATCTCACTTAACTCTTGTCATCTTCCCCTCCCAGATAAAGTCTTTCAGCTTTTTATTAATTGCTATCCACAACTTCTCCCCTGGTTGATAAAAATATGCCTGACCTGTGTATAAGACTAATGGGACTAAAAATATTTTAAGTGCTTATATCTCATTATCCATATAAAAAGCTTCCATTTTCTCAGCTTTTGTATTATGTTTTGTTTAGTCTCTCCCCACATATATTTAGCTGTCACACCAGAATTATTTTTAATCCATACTCCTAAATTCTTCATTTTATCATGTCCCCATAAATATGGATGTTGCTGAACCAATTCATATGTGGGTACATAATTTACCGCTATTGTTTTAGCTTCATTAGTTTTGTATTCTGAAAAGATCTGAAATTGTCTCAAAATTTTCCACAACACTGTAATGTCTGTTTTTGGCTTTGTCATGTATAAAATTATATCATCTGCAAACAAAGCCAGCTTTTCTTGACTACCATATCAATTATATCCTTGAATTTCTGAGTCTCTAAGTTATATTCAAATCTTGGCGATCATTGTAAAAGTAAAGAAATAATAGTATGCACAGTGACAGATTTAAACTGTGCTTTATGATGAAACAGCCAGGTAATGGGATAGTGGTATGGCGGCAGGGAGGGGGTGGGTGAGTGAGTGAGTGTCTGGTCCATTACTATGCCCAGGGCCCCAATTGACCATGATCATGCTCTGTTCTTATTGATCAGAAACTGCACATCAGTATTTAGCCTCATACTTATGCTATATTGTTTTGTCTTTGTATCCTTTAAACCAGGTAAAGGGGCAAACCAGCAAAACTAATTAGTAAAGCGACTTTCTCAAAGTCACACAGTAGGCAAGTGGAGATAGAAAGAATAAAATCTTGTACCCTTGACTAGAGGAAACAGCTCATTAAGAGTTTACAGCCTTATTCCTCTGCAATAACTGCAATACCTTCACTTTTGTCTTCATTTTCTGATAAATCACTGAGGGTTAAAAATCATTAAAGTTTATAGTCAGTTATTCCAGTTATCTGCATTTCATACTTTTTGTTGTGCAGATGTTCAGAAAATGCATGTTGATTCAAAACCTCCTATTCTGTTAAGTTTTTATGTGAATTTGAGAAGCTTGTCTCATACTGTATCTGCCACATATTTTGCAGATCATTGATTTTGCCTCACATTTATGCCCTATCCCTTATTAACTTCTTTTTTCCTGGAAATCACTGAGGATTACTGTCAGTCAATGACGCCAGTCATTACAGTTTCATTGCTTTTATCATTCAGAGAATGCATGTCCATACATTTTAAAATTTGTCTCTTTTAAGACCCCATTAGTTTTGGCTTTGTCGATAATTCTTGAGGAAACAACTTTAGAGGTATTTTGTTCTGTTCCTTGTAAAATTTGTGGCTTCTGGCAAATTGTTGCTGATTGTGGTCACTTAATAATGATAGACACGTGAATTTCAGATTCTGTGTCCTTCAGAAAATGCTTTATAATGCAAAGGTTGTTATTCTGTCAACTTTCTAAGTATACATGAGAAATATTTAAAAACTGTTCTTGATTTTGTTCCTTCTTTTTGATACTTGAGTTACAAAGTTGAGAGGGTAGAGAGGAGTTGCACTGTAGGGTTCTGACATCAGTGAGATGCCATTCATTTCTAGACCATTATTTATATATTTATTCATTCATTTGATCTCAAGCATATATTGAGGCGTATGGTCATATAAATGACAATAATTGATATGTGTGTGTTAATACGAGCTTATGCTCATGCATACATAAGTCAAAGACCAGCATTTTATCAATGAAGTGGATAGAATGAAGTAATAACAACTGAATTAGGGAGAAAAGCTAAAGTTGTTTCTCAGTAAGAATTTGTAACAATGAATGCTGAGAGGGAATATGAGAATAATGTGCATATCTTTGTGTATATTTGGGGGAGTTCCTGGACTTGTTCAACTTACTCTCAAGTCTTTAATATTGAAGGTTTAGGTTTACATTGTGTACACTGTGTGTGAGGGCAGAACAGTGGCTGAGTAGATAGAGTTATCATCTCATAACAAGTGGTTTCCCAGTTCGATTCTCAGTTGGGGTGCCTTCTGCATGGAGTCTTCCTCTCCTCCCTATGTTTGTGTGAGTTTCCTCCGAGTGCTCTGGTTTCCACCCAAATTCCAAAAGCATGCATTAAGTGGATTGAACAAGTCCAGGAACTCCCCCAAATATACACAAAGATATGCACATTATTCTCATATTCCCTCTCAGCCAGCATTCATGTATTTATATCTTACTGAGAAACAACTTTTTTTTTTCCTCCTAATTCAGTTGTTATTACTTCATTCTATCCACTTCATTGATAAAATGCTGGTCTTTGACTTATGGTGTGACTGTGATTGTGTGGTATGGAAGAACAGCTGTGACAGAGCTAGCCACCAAGTGGTGTGAAACTTGACTCGAGATGACTGTCACTGAAGTGACACCCTGACCCCATGTGCAAAAAAGGGAAAATGGATTGTGAATGGATGGGTGTACATTGTGAGGAAAACACAATATATTACAACTGTCTTATAACTTTTTTTTACTTTATAAATAGTGTAATAAGATTTTTTTTTTATTTTGCAACCAAGTAACTGTTCTGGTAAGCAAAGAGAGACCTGGGGTATTAAAGACCTTTTTCTATCATGTGGGTTTCCTCCAGGTTTATTCCCATTTTCCAAAGAAGTGCAGTAGGTGGATTGAACGCTCTAAACTGGCCATAGGTGTGAGTGTGCTTGTGAGTGTGTGGTATGGAAATACAGCTGCAGTGTCACAATTTTACCTATCCATTCCATATTGTGCAAGATATTGTAATATTCCACATTTTGAAGATGGAAATTTGACTATGGCTGTAGTTTCTCTAATTCTTTCACTTGTTGGTTTAATGGATAGTGCGGTATTCATGATGTTGCAAGCCTGTGCAACTGTATTGGTTGACTGATGCTGACTGGAGTTGACTGCAGTTTTTTGCAGGGGGAGGTTGGTTGCCTTGCCTGTCTGGGTCCTTGGACTGTTGCAACTTAAGTTGTTTCTGCTGAGAATAACTAGTGGTTGAAGAACTGGATATTAGGTAAAACAAGTATAAGATAATATTTTATTTGCTGTGAGCTCCCTCACTTGTTGTTAGTAACTATTCTACATTCTCCCCATTTATTCCATTCCATGACAGGTAATATGCTGTTCTGTATTTTGAAGCTGGAAAGTTGACCATGGCTGCAGTTTCTTTAATTCCATTACTTTTTTGGGCTACAGATATTGTAATAATGTCAAATTATACTAAACTGGACTTAAAAGATGGCTACACATTGAGTAGCAGCTTAACTTCAGCTGTCCCGGTGTGAAAACAGAAACTCAGAAGAGAGAGAGAGACAGTAAACTCATATTTTTGGCTAAATTTCAGTAACTGGCTAGTAAGTGCACTGCCTGGATTCCAGCAAAAAAGAAATTTGGGAAACCTGAAAGAAAATCAATCATAAAAGGTGAGGAAAAAACTGGGAAGAATTCTGCAGCTGTTCGGCAAAAAGCAGTGCAATCTCCAGCATTGGAGAAAGACTTGACTTTCAGTAACCTGGAGGAAAAAATAAGTCAAATATATTCAGAGCAGATTAAAATAAACAAAACACTGATGGAGTATATCTACTCAAATAAAACGCTAGAAAAAAATGGAAGAAGCTTTAAACAGATATTCAGCTTAGGTGATAAAACTGTAAAATCAGAGGTGGGAAAGAAGAAAAAGGGTGGCTGAATTTGAGATGGCTCAAGAAGAGATGTTTCAAAAAATAACAGAATTAGAGGCCAGAGCACATAGGGAAAACCTGAGATTTTCTGCTGTACAAGAAAAACTGTAAGGAACACTGTATTCATGTTATGAAAGCACAAATAAACAACCGGACTGATATGCCACAGCAGGAGTTGTTAACTGACAGGACACATTGTGTGTATGCTCCAAACCTAGCCATGAGTACTAAAGATGCAATCCTACCAGCAGAATGAGTTGATTCTGACAAAACTGTGGTAGAAGGACAAAATACTAAAAGTGGGAGACAGTAGAGTGTTTGTGAAACACAAAATTTATTCCACTAATCAGGGAATTTTAAGAAATAGGCTAGATATTCAAACTGCTGTACCTAGCTATCTGCAGAATATTCTTTCCTGGAGAGACAAAAGCATTTTTTGATACAGAACTTGCTAAAGAGGAAATACAAAAGTTTGTCCAACAAAAAGTAAGCTGTGAATCAGAAGGTGATTTTGCTTCTTGTTCTTCTGGTAATAATGACCACAGAGAGACTGTGCAAGTGAAACCTTTTCCAATGTTCCAACAGAAAATCCTTGAGAGACAAGAAAAACACAAGACTTGACTAGAAGAACCGAAAGTACATTGGGAATGAAGCAGAGACTGGATTTGGGAAAATGAGACAAACAGGACTAAAACCAGCAACTCAGAAATTGACAAATAAATGTGAGGTTACAAAGCATTAATTATATTTGTGAAACATAACAACATAAAAAACTAGCAAAGCTAGACTCTCCACTGTGTGATTCCTTAAACCTCTTGTATTAGAGGCAACATGAGATAAATGCAAATTATCCTTTAAGGACATCACGTGTTTCAGCTAAATAGCAATTCTGAACGTCCATGACTTAAAAAAGTAAGAAAGATTATAGGAAATGCAATCCCATTCCAATCTGGAAAAAATATTAATATAGAAAAAGTAGAGATACCTTTACTAAAAAGTGAATATAAATAGTGTGATGTAGAAAACAATATTAGTTTTGTTTTTCCATTACAAGCAATGGAGCTGTAATATAAAAAGTATATTGACAATGTTAATTGAATGGTGAACTACAGGAATATACAGTGAAAGTCTTTTTAATAGAGTTGTTTGTAAGAAGGGTGAAATCGAATTATGACAGAAATGGCATTCATCATCTTTAATAAATACTGATGATAAACTTGTAATGAAAATCATTCTGCATTTAAAAAGAACACCAGGAGAAGTTTTGCTTGATAAGGTTTATAGATGACAAAGGGGGAATGGTGTGAGGTAGTTGATGAGAATGAAATGAAAGGATGGAGCTAGGGTAGTCATATGTAATATGTAGAGAGCAGTTCATAATTTAATCCATGAGCAGATATCGGAGATGTGAAGGGAACTGTAACACTAAATATGAACCTGGGAGAAACGTTTTGCAATTAATACCAAACTTTTATGTACTTAACGGTTTATCTGTAGTTAATTTGGTTAAGGCTGGAAAGGAGAGAGCAGATGAAGCTGGAGAATGGAATTTAAATTGATGCCTCATGGATTCAGTTTGGTCAGGAATGAAGTTTTGAAAAATATAAAAATAATGACAAATACATGGTGATGGGATATATACTGTAGAAAAGAGCTACCAACACTTCTGAGATACACAGATTACATGGCTGTAATTCTGAAATATAAATACTTTGAATTTATGAAGGATTAATTTGAAAAGTAAGTTGAGTCACGCAGGATTACTCCTACATTAAAATGTAAAGGGTTAAAAAACAAAATAAAAATAAGTAAGATTTATTTTAAGAAGGTGATAACAGTATTAGATCTAGCACACAGAGATAAAATTGTAGTAGCAAGGATATGCAGAAAAAAAAACCAGACTGAGAGATACTGTGGATATTGAGAAGGCTTTGATAATGCATTTTTTGAAAAAAAAAAATTACTTAGCGATGTCAGTTATAGGGGGCTTATTTAACTGGTCTTTATGGTGTAATAAAAAATCTGGAGGTGTACATTGTATCATGTTTCTTTTAAGCTGTAAAGGGGTTAATGTCTGAATCAGTGCTTGAATCACATAAAATATGTATGATCTAAGGCTGAGGATGGATCAAATGATACTTTGTTATGATTATTTTATAAGGTAGGGTCAATGATAGTTCAAGGGAATTATTTAGTCTCTAAAATACAAAAAGAAGACTAAGAAATTTGGGGTGCTGGGGAAAATGAGACAATGTTATAACAAAAGTTTTTTAGGATGTTGTTTAATGAGGAAAAATGGGACAAGAAATGGAAAATTGGAAGAGAAGATATTGTTAAAAGGAAAGTAATGTATAAATCTATATTGGATGCAAGTTGGGATATTTTAGAAATCAAAAATAAAGAAGTGACTACTGGAACTCTATGTGGCACTTAGGACATAAAATAAATGAACTAAAAGTCAAAATTAAATATGAAACCACAAAGAAAGAGATTTTACAAGTGACAATATTCATAGTTTAATAGGTAAACACTAGGATAGTTACCCTTGTGTGCAATTATAACGTCTAAAGAAGGGTTATTCTCAAAAGTACTATGTTTGATTGATTCCCTATTTTAATAAAAACAGTTTTATAGCTTACTGAAATCCAGTGTGCTGCTTTCAAGTGTGTATATTTTATTGTGTTATTTTATGTTTTCTCTTTGGGAAGAGGGATCACAGCATTGTGGATAAGTTCAAATGTTGGGGTGTACTATGAATAATTGCATCCTGTTTGATTAACTTGTGATTATGCAACCCCAGAATGTCTAAAATCTTGAGAAGGCAGTAGCCAAACTAATGATACTCCCCCAAGGTTGCAAATCACAAACATTTTTTGTAGGGAGTCTGCTCATCTATTACTCAACGTGGGGGCAATCCCCCACTCCCATAATATATATATATATATATATATATATATATATATATATATATATATATATAAAATTACAAAAACAAAGCTGGTGCACGTGAAATTCAGGGCATGCTCGGAATAGTCCAAAAATACTTATTAAGCATAAAATGATTTTCCAGCACCACCAACATACAATAATAAACAGAATCCCAAGCGATAATAGCAATTCTGCCAGATATCCTTTACTGGCCGACAAACAGTGAGAACAACCAACTCCAATAAATAAATAATACACACACACACACACACACACACACATATATAGATTATATATATATATATATATATATATATATATATACACATATATATATATATAAAAATATATATATATGTTGCATCAATGTATCAATGTTTTGCGTACTGTTCTTCAATGTGGCAATAAATAGTAGGGCTCCACAAATGTTTTTGACATTCGTATGGTCAATATGGCAATTAACACAGCATCTTCCGTTTCACAGTGATTGCTGGTGCTCTTCTTGATGTGATCTGAGTTTTTGAGACAGTGGTCCACTTTACTCCCTGTTCCTTTCAAAGCTTGACATGTTAAACTTTAATATCATCATCACTGTTATCTGGTTTAAAAACTAACAATCTGATTGTGCATTCCAGGTATGCATAGATTCTGCATTGTCTATCTTTGGTAACCTCTTCTCTGGTGTACCGAGGGGTTCAGTATTGGGACTATTGCTTTTCTCAGTGTTTCTTACCTTAAACCTGCCCTTGCTGGAGTAAGTCATGTATGCAGATGACACATTCCTACTAATTGCAAGAAAATTATTTGAAAAGCTTAATAAAATGGAACAAAATGACTTTAATCTCTGATGTACCTGGACCAAGACTAATTACTGCTTAATGCCAAAAAAACATCAATAATGCTATCAGACATTCCCCATTGTTTATCAAAAAATATTGAAACAACTGTATCCCATTTGCGGCTGAGCATAAATCATCAAACCCTCCCATTTTCCTATTTTTATATGGGACTGCGTTGTCACCTCAACTGTAACTACCTCTCTCAGTTCAGTGTTGCTGTCCTCCCATCTTCTACAGTCATGTCTAACTATTGCAGGTCTTTTCTCACACAATCTATCCACCCCTTTGATGGATATTCTTGTCTCCTTTTGCCTTCTTACTATCTTGTCCAAATCGTCTTTACCAAATCATCTTCTGCTGTCCTTCAGATGTGACTCAAGTACCATAATCTGTACCATACCTTGGCCTTAATCTTGACTCCGCAATGGCATTTAGGGCACACATTGAACAAATAATCAATAAAACACTGTCAGAAGTAAAATGTTTGTCACAAACTTAGTTGTTTACTGTCCCTTGAAGCTCACAAGGTTCTACCTACGATTTTTTCTCATATATAAGCTGGAGTAAGATCTTATCACTATGTTCCTCTCAGCTAGAATGACTCAACTGCTGCAAGCTTCACATTTTTAGCTGAGCTCCCCATACAACCCTGCAGACTTCTCAATAATTTCCAGTGTCTCTCAGCCAATAAAAGGGCAACTCTGTGCCTAAATGCTGTCCTATATAAAATTCTAAAATGGCATCAGTGCCCATCTTTCCATTCAGAATTAAATGACATAACTTCTGACTTCCTAAGAAACAACAGTACTGGTAATGATATACTTTCTATGGCTTAGCAATTAGAGAAAAAAAGTTTTCAAAAAGAGGATCTGTTTCACGGAATTAGATAACAGAAAATTTACAAGACCAAGAAACCCTGAAAGGCTTTAAGACAACAGTAAAGGAACTACCATGCAGAGCAAATGTAGGTATGTATATGCTTTAGCAACAATGGTTGATTTACTTAAGATACTAAACATGTTTAGACTACACTAAACTTGAAAATAGCCATTGTATCAGTTATAGTCCTCTGACAGTCAGTGATTTACCTCTGTGTACATAGACTATAAATTCTAAATGACTGAGTTAGTTCTCTGTACATACTATCAGGATGCTACTGTAGAGAAACCAACCATACCAACTATAAAGATTAATAGTAGGTTGCTGTCAACAGACGTAGCAGATTTTTTTACATTGCATGGATAATAAATACATTTTATATGCATAACTGATATTTTTGTACTCTGAATAATTATCTACATGGCAGATGTTTTCAATGTACAGATGATATTCTTGTATACTGATAGTTTTTGTATTCTGTGTGTATTAACTTTAGTGCTTGTCATCTGTGAAAACTATTGTACTTTATGAATACTTGTTGTAGCTGTTTTCTTATGAATTATATGACTGCTGTAGCTATCATTTTCTACGTAACTTGTGTGCACTTTGGAGCCTAGGTCATGGTTGACAAAGGTGGAAAGAATCCACCCACATTGTTAGCTAATTATTAAACAGATAAATACTGTGCAGTAAAATATGGGATAATAAACAAGAATTAGAAGTAATGTTTGCTGGTAAGTGAGAAAGGAGCGGATATTATCATAGCAATTATGGAATAAAGTTATAAGTAATGCATGGAGAAAAATATTTTTAAAATTATTTTGAAGTATTTATGATGACTGTGTTTTATAATAGTTTTGTTTTTAATAAAACCAGTCCTATTATTTTTCAGTAAGTACCATGAAATCTATTTACATCCATCTGAACTACCCAGGATCTCAGTTTTAACTCAGTTTTGTGTCTGCCAGTTGGTATGGAGGATTAAGGCACTGTTAACTAGCTGTGTCTTGTGGTCCAGTGGTGCAAGGTTTGATTCCCTCAGCCTCCATTGCCTAACTGTGTGACACTGAGCAAGTCACAAGGACACTGCTCCCGGGCTGAGTCTGAAAAAGGTCCATGGAGATCAGTGCTGCATCCCAAAAAACAAATGAAAATAAACAAATAACATCTTATCAAAATGCACATACAAAGGGGATAACACCTCTTCCTGTTTCACAAAAGTGCAAGTACCTGGTGTGGAGACAGACCCCCTCCCACCTAAATTCCTGACATCAAAGGAGAGTTTTCCCCTGCTGAGCCATGCATTGCATACTAATTAATTAAATACTTATTTACCATGTAGAAGCACTAATTTCAGACTCGGGTCACAATGACAATATAGCTAGATTATTTTTTGTGTGTGGTCTTTTTGTGGTCTTGTCCTGGTGCCTTGTTATGTCTGACAGGTGGTATGTATGACTCATGGCCCTATCAAATGGTGATATCTCTACCTAGATATCAAGAACCATGAGAGAGAAAAGGCTGTGGTGGCATGTTTGGCATGCATCCATTATGGGCCCATGAGCATTTGGTAGCTGCTGACTCTGAGGGTCGCTTGCTGATGATACATTTTCGAGGATTAGTAGGACTGTATGATGCTGTTGTATGTTACAGATTGCTGTACACCAGTACATCTGGGGTCTATATTACCTTATTGAAGAATGTCTTCATCAAACACCTCTCCGTCGACCAATAAACAGCAAACTCCCAAATCTCTGAATGGCCACTTCAGTGATTTTTTCCCAGGGGAAAAAATTCGATTGGCCAATCAAAAAACAAACAAACTTTCAAACCCTAAAAAGTGGGAGGCTTTGCCCCCACTTCCCCTTATGTAGGGGGCTGTGCCTCCAACAACCCCCAACTAAATATACCAACTCAAAGAGCACAGTACAGTGGGGAAAAGGGAAAATTCCTAACAATGGCCAAGTTTTTTTCCCCTAGGAAAAAATTCACTGAAGTGGCCATTCAAAGATTTGGGAGTTCACTGTTTATTGGTAGACGAAGAGGTGTTCGATGAAGACATTTTTCGATAAGGTAATATAGACCCATATATCTGAGATGTACAGCTTTGATGCTGCAGTCTTTGGTAAAGATCACAGTGGAGAATGACCTGCATACAGCTGATGAAATTATCTTTGCTATATTTACTAAGCAAATTCCCTGGTCTACAAATCTGTACAAATCTGAACTGACTTGAATTCTGTTGTAAAGCTAAAGTCATGGGGGATGAGACTGTCATCTCAGACAGTTAGTGACTGTAGGGGATGAGCTGTACAGACCAAAAAGATCTAAAGCTGGATAATATGCAGAGACAGAAACTGTTATACGTCTATTGTTATGGTGAGTTCTCAGTCAGCTGTACTATGCCTTTTTTGTAACAAGAAACATCTTTATTAAACCATCATGCATAACATAGGCAATCCCACATCCACATAAATGAAAGCAAACCATGCCGACACAACCTCAGCTGCAAAATTATGCATTACAAACCATGGAGATGCAACTGTAGCTGCAAACATTATACATCACTTATAATATATCCAGTCATTGTCAGTCAGACATTACATAGCTCATTCAAATCCTGCCTTCTTTTAAACCTCATTCCTCCTCTGCACGTATTGACCCCACAATTCCCATTTTTCCTATGTAATTAATTGCTACCCTTTTCTACAGATCCCAATTCCAGTTGTTTTATCTCTGTTACTATCTTCGTTACTTCTAGTAGTGTTGGTTTAGACTTAGATATCCACTTTCCAGTAATTGCCTTTTTGGCAGCCACCATAATTAGACTCAACTATATATAGACAATTCCAATTCTGTATCATAGCTCAAAAAAATAATTTCCTTGCTTACACCAATTTACTCACGCTGTATCTCCAACAGAGCAATCTGCAGGGAACCTTTAAAGTCTGCCAACTCAGAAAATATGTTCCCAGTTACCTCCTTCTTCCCCATCACACCTCCAACATATGCCTACCTCAAGAAATATTCTTTGAAGTCTACTTGGGGTATAAAAGTACCTATGTAAACACTTCCAAGGAAAGATTGTTATAGTTATCATTCAATATTGTATGTGCTCTACTAATTATTCCTTTCTTAATTCCAGCTTCTGTTCTAGATTCCAACAAAAACTCTACCAGTGCTGGTCTTTTGTTTAGGACCCCCCATTTCTTTCTCTTTGCTTCCTCTATTTCTTTCTCTTTGTTTATGCTCTATCAATCCTTGATAAGGAAGGCAATCTCTAACTTGCAGTCCAAATAAGTTCTTGGTGTTTTCCCATTCTATTACCTTTCCATCTCTAGTTATTTGCTCCCAATACCTTGGTTTCTTTGCCAGTTTTCTCCAATAAATTCCAGCCCCCTCTTACCTATTGTCTGTATCCTTAATTACAGTCATCGCTATCGGCAGAATCTCCTTTTTCCATTCCCGTGTTGGCTTAGTTCTCATAATACTTTCTGCTACTTTATGAATATAATATTCTGTATGAATATTGTTATTCTTCTTAAAAGTCTGCATCCAAAATCTCAGTCTCTCCTTGTTTCTTGAGCTTCCCCCTCATTTCATCATCATCTCTTTCCACTATGAATTACAGTTTTCTGCTTGTGCTGTGTATAGGAGCCTTAGCTGTCTTGGTCTGAAATACCCCTTCAAATCGGGTAATCCCAGTCCACCTTGTTCTATTGGAAGAATAGGCTCATCCCACTTGACTCCTGCCATCTTCTTCTCCCAGATTAATTTCTTCAGCTCTTTATTAATTACTATCCACAATGTCTCCTCTGGTTGATAAAAGTATGCCTGATCAGTGTATAAGACTAAAGGGACTAAAACATTTTATCTGCTTATATATTACTATCGATATCCATATAACAAAGCTTCCATTTCCTTAGTTTTCATATTAACTTTTGTTTAGTCTCTTCCCACATATCCTTAGCTGCCACACCAGAATCCTTTTTAATCCATACTCCTAAATACTTCATTTTATCATGTCCCCATAAATATGGATATTGCTGAACAAATTCATGTGGGGGTACATAGTTTACTGCTATTGCCTTTCTTTTAGCTTCATTAAGTTTGTATCCCAAAAACATCTGAAACTGTCTCAAAATGTTCCATAACATTCTAATGTTCATTTTTGGTTTCATCAGGTGTAAAATAATATCACCTGCAAATAGAGCCAGCTTTTCTTGACTACCATACCAATTATATCCTTGAATTTCTGAGTCCCTTATTTTCTTTGCCAATGGTTCTAAATATAATGCAAATAACAAAGGGGAGAGAGGATACCCCTACCGGGTTCCTATGCTCAAGTAGAAATTATCAGAAGGACCCCACCCACTTTAGTTTTTGCCTCCGATCCCTTATATATGCTCCCAATCAACCTTATAATTTTATCAGGGATTTCAAATGCTTCCATTGCTCTGCTCATAAAGTCCAGGCTTACTCTGTCAAATGCTTTCTCTGCATCAAGACCCACTAACAACAGTTGTATTTTCTTACATTCTACTTCCCTCTGGATTATCAGTGCTCTGTTAATGTTGCCAAATGTTTGCCTCCCCTCCACAAAACCACATTGATCCATATCAATCAATTTTGGCATCACTTTTGCCATTCCTTTAGCCATTATAGACATAAACACTTTATAATCATAATCATGATTTAGTAATGAAATGGGCCTGTGTGAAGCTGGATCTGATGGATCTTTACCCTCTTTATGTATCATAGCTACCACAGCTTTCTTCCAGGATGTTGCTACTTCCCCTCCTCCTCTTAAAATACTGTTAATCAAAACCTTTCAGATCTTTTATCAGTTTTTTTCCCTCCTAGCTTCCAAACTTCCACATGAATACCATCTATTCCTGGGGACTTTCCTGTAGATTGGCTATACATCACCATTTTTATCTCATCTCCACCTGTCCTAAATGTTAGTAATTGCGCCTCCTCTGTATCTAACCTTGGCATATTTAATTCTTCCATAAACATTTCCATTTCTACCTTTTCTTGACTTCCATATTTCTCTGCTTTATACAGACTTTCATAGAATTTTTGAAATATTTCTAAAACTTCTGCAGGATCCCTTATCTTCTCTTTAAGCTTGCTGACAGCTCTTTCTACTTTCTATTGCCTCAGTCATTGTGTTAAAAGTGTTTGAGCTCTAGAGTTTTTATCAAAAAAAAAACAGTTGCCTAACAGCAAGCATTCTAAACTCATGCATATTATTGAGGCAGTCCCTTATTTTCTGTTTAGCATTCTGCAGTTGCTCCTCTTCTTGTTCTGTGAGATTCCCCCTATTTTTGCAATACTTTAAAATTTGTCAGTCCCTCTAAATAATTCTTGTTACTTCTTAACAATAGCTCCCTTTCTTTTATTTCCACCCTAGTTTTAAACTCCACTTTAATTTTATCTCACTACTTAGCTGTATTTTTCAGAAGAAATTTCTATCTTCTCAATTAGCTCCTGAATAATTTCCACTACCCATTCCTTAAATTCCTCTCTTATCAACAGATAGGTGGGAAACAGCCACTGTCTCATTTTTATTTCATTACCCTTTGTTTTTATTTTAGTTATTGTTGGCGCATGATCTGAAATAGTTATTGGGTGCATATCAAGACCTTCAATTAAATGCACATGTTCCCGTGAAATGTAAATTCTGTCTAGCTTAGACCAGTTTGTGTATCTTCGGGAATAATATGTAAATTCAATCTGAACTCCTAATACTCAATTCACATCTTCCATGCCAAACATTTTCATAAATTTATTTAAAAATCTACCCTCCTTTCTTATATTTTACCTTTTGGTCCCTGACACGTCTTCACTGTTGCAAATCAAATTCCAGTCCCCACTTATAAGTAATATTCCTTGCTGAAAGCTGACTATTTTTCCCAGAAATTTCTTAAGCTCCATTACAGCAGTTTTCAGTGGACTATAAATACATGCCAGTGTAATCCTCCTCCCTTTCCAGTAGCCCCTTACTACTAAAAATCTACCATTATTGTCCTTTTTAATCCTCTATCACTACTGGAGCTCTTCTTGCATTTAATATTAGCACTCCTCTCTTCCTTTGCCCAAGGTATTCCACTGAATAACGATCCTGACAACCTTTCTTTATCAAATTCACATGTTCAGTTCTCTGCAAGTGTGTCTCTTGTAGCATTGCTATTTGCACTCTACATTTTTTAATATAGTTCACTACTCTTTCTTTTTCTATTTATCTGTGAAACCAATCACGCTTATAGACATTACAGAAAGCATCATATTCTTCAAAAATGAAAACCCTCAAACAAAAATACAAACACCCCCATACTCCCCTAAAACATGTTGACTTAATAATAACACATAAAGCTATGCACATCTTGAAATATTGAAGTTTTACCATCCTAATAGGATGAAATGTTCCAAAGTGACCACATACAGCTTTCAGATAACCTAATAGGTCATCCATGGTAAGACTCACTGTACAGCCTGTGGTTCTATTAAGTGCTTTCTGAGTTAGTCTTATCTTTATAGCTGTCTCTGTCAGCTGGGAAATCACTTGGATGCTTTCAGAAAACATTTTCTCCAAGCCATTTTTCTTTATCAGATTGTCTACTAAACCCATGAAAAGCAGACACAAACTGCCAAGCATATCTTTGTTAACTACAAAAAAGCCTTATAATATTCACTATTCTTTTCCATTTACTTGCTTTCTCTAAAACCTGTTACTAGATTAAGCTAATTGCCTTAACCCAGTCATTCCCCTATGCAGGAATAAGAAAAAACACTAATTTTTATTTTGTCATGCTCTTTTAACCAGATTTGTTTTACACTGCAGTGCCTACATTTTTTTAAAAATGAACAAGGAGAAAGAGAGTAGAAGGGAGAAAGAAAAAAAACCTCAAAGGCAATACACAAATGTGTGCAGAGCTCATTGTAAATGGAGCCACCTACACTGAGTCAGAAGATATATCAAACATCCTGGCTGATAAATTCAGCTCCAACTTTATCCCTATCTCTCCCTCTCAACCTTCCCTCAGGAAATATCATCAAATATAACTCCCACTAATATCACTAGGGAACAGGTCCTTAATGCTCTCTCTAAGACCAAGAACACTGCATCAATGGGTCCACACAATATCCCAGGATGCCTTCCAAATAGCATGAAACATGACCTATCAGGGTCTCTGGGATTGCTACTTAACCATAGCTTCCAAACAGGCTTTGTGCCTCATGAATGGAGAAAGGCAACAGTCATCGCCCTTTGCAAAGGTGGGCCATCTACAGACCATGTAAACTACAGATCCATAAGTCTCATTAGTCTTATATGTAAAGCCATGGAAAGAATTATCATGGAGATGATCAATAGAGATATAGTAAACATCCAGACATTGGACCCAACCCAGTTTGGTTTAGTCAAGGGTAGATCATGCCTACTCAACCTGGTGGACTTCTTTGAGAAGGTCACCAAACCAATGGATGAGGGTAAAATCACTCACACTGTCTACCTTGACCTGACCAAGGCATTTGACACAATACCTCACTCGGGCATTGTTGACAAACTCAAGAGGTTAGGTACAAACCTGTATGTCACCCAGTGGATAGCCAACTGGCTCACAGACAGGACCCAGAAAGTTAGAACTGGGGAGTCCACCTCTACAGAGAGGCCAGTTACAAGTGAAGTCCCTCAGGGGTTAGTCCTTGGACTGCTCCTTTTTGGCATTTACTTCTCAGAAGTCAAAGCCAATCTTAGTGGTCTCTGGCTGACAAAATTTGCAGATGATTGCAAATTAGGAGCTGTCATTTAATCTTACACTGACACAAATGTTCTCCAGGTGGGGCTGACACAGACAAACAACTGGTATCAGAGCCATGGACTAAAACGACATGCCAAGGAATGCATAATAGTATACTTTCAGAAGTCATAACTATCATATTGACAATACACCCCTTAGAGTTGACCCAGTAGTCAGGGACTTAGAGAAACACATAGATAGTAATCTATCTTTTGACCATCATGTGTCTACAGTGGTGAGGAAATTGTTCTACGTTGCGCAACTTATAAACAAAGGTATGGCATCTAAGTCCAAAGAAGTCATTGTTCCACTGTATTAGGCATTCATCAGACCTATCACTGAGTACAATGTCCTCTTTGGTATCTACCTAACCAGACATATCCAACAACTAGAATGTCCACAGAGGTTCCTCGCTAAAAGAATACGGGGGTAAGTAAAATGTCCTTTGCAGACTGCCTCAAAGCCCTATCCCTGTATTCTGTCTCCTACAGGCTTTTGAGGGGAGATCTATGCCTGGCATACAGGGGATTGTCACACCCCACTCAGATGGACCTCTTGCATATCCACAAAACAAACAGCAGAATTACCCATTCTAATGATTTAAACCTTGCTTGTGATATAAATAGGACCTGCTGGAGAGATAGTAACATGTCCAAGAGACTACCCCATCTATGGAACAGAATCCCCATCCATGTGAAGCAGAGTTCCTCCCTAACCCAATTCAAGTGCAACTTGGACAACTGGATGGGAAACCAGAAATTAATCCCTGGTTTGGCACCTAGTCTCTAATGGACACAGGTAACCTGTAAATGGTTCATCTCCCAGGCCCATTATTACACTTGTTAAGGTTATCAGAACTTGTCAGAGATTTGGGATGCATGGCTAGGCTTAAAAAGGCCCTTGTGGTCATTAGCCTAGTAAACACCTATGAACCTATACAAAAAAAAACAAACAAAACAAAAAAAAACACAAGAGTCCCTACTTACATCTGTATCCCCATTATACACAAAAATAACTGAAATAATTACTTTATAACATGCAAAGAAAACCATGCACTATCAAAATAGTACTATTAAGAAAAAATGTGTTTACCTTACAGTTAACTTTCACCCTCCTCTTCCCCACCCCTCCCCTGAGTATTTTTCTGAACATTAATGACATGACATAGGGCATATACATTAGAGTAACCTACAAGTTTAGCAAAATCCAAAAAAGTCAAATATTTCCAGATTTTCTTGTTCTTTCATGTTTCACAAATCTAATTATTGATCTGTAATCCCACATTTGTCAATTTCCAAGTTACTGACTTTATTCTTTAAACATTCATGGCATGAAGTAGGGCATATGCTTTAGAGTTTCCTACACGTTTAACAAAGTCCACGAAAGTTCAATATTTCCAGGTTCTCTTGTTCTATTCCTGTTCATCTCCATCTCCCAAACCCTGCCACTGCTTCATTTCCACTGTACTTTTGATTCTTCTAGTAAACTCTTGTGCTGTTTTACCTCTCCCAAGCAATTTCAGTTGAAACACTGGAAATATTTCACTGGCACAGTCTCTCTGTGTTTTTTTTTACCACAAGAACAAGAACAAGAACAAGAACAAGAAGCAGAATCTCCTTCTGTTTCACAGATCACTGTTTGTTGGACAAACTTTTGTATTTCTTTCTTAGCATGTAGTTCATCAAAAATTATTTTGTTCCTCCAGGGAAAAATATTTTGAAGATAGATGGGTACAGCCGTTTGAATCTCACTCCTGCTTCTCGATATTCCCTGAACAATGGAATAAGTTTACTCCTCTTGTGCCTGGTGTTCAATGAGTAGTCATTCTCCACAAACACTCTGCTGTCTCCCACTTTTAGTACATTGTCCTTCTGCCACAATTTTGTCAGAATCAACTCCTTCTGCTGATAAGATTGCATCTTTACTGTTAAAGGTCTAGGTTGTTTTCTCATAGCCAGGTTTGGAGCATACACATGATGTGCCCTTTCAATTAACAATCCCTCTTGTGGAATACCAGTCCAGTTGATTATTTGTGCTTTCATAAAATTAATACAGTCTGTTCCTTCTAACTTCTCAGGTACATTGGAAATGAAGCAGAAAAGCTCAGGATTTCCCTACATGCTTTGTCCTCTAATTCTATTATTTTTTTAAATATCTTTTCTTATGTAGTCTTATATTCAGCCAGCCTTTTCTTAATTTCAACCTCTGAGTTTTGCAGTTTTATCACCTTATCTGAATATCTGTTTAAAGCTTCTTCAATTTGCCAGCCTCTTATTGTTTGAGTTGATATACTCCATCAGTGTTTCATTTATTTTAGTCAGGTCTGTGTGCAGTTGTGTTATACTTTCCTCTAGGCTACAGGAAGTTATGTCTGGAGCTTGCACTGCTTTTTGCTGAACAGCTGCAGTATTCTTCCCAGTCAGTGTTTTTTTTTTCTGTCACCTTTTGTAGCTGATTTTCCTTCAGGTCCCCTGTATGTTTTTCCTTGCATTCAGGCAATGCACCTACTAGCCAGTTACTGAAATTTACATGGAAATCCAGGTCCACTGGCTTTCTATGCCAAGTTTCTGTTTTCACACTGGGAGAGCTATAATTAAGCTGTTACTCAATGTGCAGCCATCTTGGAAGTCCCCATGCTAAGGATGTTTTGTGCAGTTGCAACAGCTATTTCATGGAAAAATCAAATGCAATAAATAAACAAAGTATAAACTCTCCCAGTTGTACCATGTCTTGATACAAACAATTGCAACAATAGTAACAACAAAATGAGTGATGCAAAGAAACTAAGTCTTACAAATGCCGAGCATTTTTATTTTGTTGTGAACTGCAAAGCAATTTGAATTGTTCTGACTCTTTAGTAATGAACATAAATGTTTAGTCCAACCATATATTTCATACACAATCATCTTTTTTTGTTTATGAGGCACAAGAGTTTATAGTGATTATCTGATACCAAAAGTGAATTATTTCACCGGAAAGGTTATGAAAATGATCAAAGATGCCACAAATGATTACAGTTATTCATGCATACTGGCACCTTAGCTTGCTGATATACAAAATATAAATATGACTTTTATGTTTAGTCATTTTCTGGTGAAGGTAATTTTTTTGAGGTATTTTCAGTATGTTTTATTTCAAATGCTAAAACAAACTAATTAGGGATACCACCTCCTGGATGCAATGCCTAGCAAGCAATATTTTTCACTGCAGAGGTTACATTTCAAACACCAGATGGTAGAATTCCATTGCACAAACAATCCATTTTACTTTTGTGTCCTATAGAAAGAAAAAACTTTCCTTAAACATTGAGGAGGAGAGGCTGCTGCTCTTCTTGTTGTTCTTGTGTATGTGGAAGTTCATAAATCACAAAAAGGGAGGAGTAGAGACAACCAACAAAGGACATGAAACTTGCAAAATACATTGCACCACTGGCGCTGCCTACCAGTGAGGTCAAGGGTCCCACTGCGATTGATATAATGATCTGGGCAAGGAAATATTGACAGCTGAGCAGTGATATGTCCACACCCATCCCCCGTTTATTGCCAGCCATATGGGATCCTGTAAACTAATCACAAAAAGGAAAGGTTATTCAAAATATAGTACTGCTGGTTTTCTTGAACAGTTTGGTTAGTAATATGATGAGCCAAATGATTAACAGCAATTAACTAAAATTTAGCTATTATGTCATACACTTGCATCACTAGACATTTTGTTGAGAAATATTCACTTCTTTTGTTGTCTGTTACTTAACTGGATAATGTGACTAGACACAATACCATTTTCAATCAAACCCCCACACAAATACTGATAGCATTCATAAAGCAAGAAACAATATAAATACCATTTCTCTCTCTCTCTCTCTATATATATATGTATACACATATATGAGTCTATCATCAAACATTGAACACTCACAATACCAAACAACCAAAGAAAGATATTTTTTGTAGGGAGTAAGGCTCCCACTCCTGGCTAATTATATATACCAACCCTGAGATCGCACAACAGCAGGTTAAGGGCAAATTCCCTTACCCCTTTGCACCACAATCCCATACAGAAACTCCACTGAAAACAATATTCACCATTATGAGCATTCGTTGTTTCAGACTGCAACCATATATAATTCCAAACATGTCAGAAAGTTCGATCTAGTATTTCATGCATGGCAGATAATAACACTGGAAGAACAACTGCAGAATGTCAGAAGTTAAATGTCTCCAAAATTATAGCATATTTTCTTAAGATGCCATGACCTCAGAAATAATTATATTTGAAGGCAGGGTGTCTCAACATTCATAAAGGTCGAATGGATATGGATCAAATTCACATGAAAAAAAAAATTCTGTTCAGACTTCATAAAACTGTCCTTTTTGGTTATTTTGGCTCACAAAAATGTTCCTTGCAGATTTTGCCTTCCAAGACCCAACCTATATCCTTTCTAATGTAACATAATAAATATACATAGGTAAATAAATTATTTCACCAGACTCACCTATTCATGACCACAGTTGCATATGGTAGAGTGTTCATAATGTTGCAACGATTTTTCTTTGAAAGTATTGCATACACAGATAACGTTAAACACTTTCCCATTTTTTGAGATGCACATTGTCTGTAAACAAAGGATTAACTACTACTGTTTTGGATACTGGTAGTTTAGAATGCTGTAAAAAAAAAACGTGTGATGAAGATAAAAAAATATCTGGAAAGAGGATCAGTAAATGATTATCAGCTTAGGTTCAGGAAACAGCAAAATGTTAGGGCCCGCAGGCCTCTACAACAAAGTGGTGGTGAAGGGGATGAACATGATTTTATCAAAAGTCATTAAAACAATAACATTAGCTATTGGTAGGGGATACAATTCTGATGAACACAGACCACAGTTTTCTTTACAAGTGAAGGTGATTCTTAATTTCTTTTAGTATGCATTTTCATGGAGAAATGCTACAAGAGCTCCTTCCAGACATCACAGTGGATGAAGATAGGTGTCTACGAAGTAGAAGTCACTGTATGGTGTGATTCAGTAATAACTGTTTGAACAGAAATAAGTCACAAAAATGTTGACGTCTTGAAATGCAAGATGATTGACCTTAGAATGATGTAGACAATGTAATCATACATAATAGTTGTTCTTGTAATGGACTGATTTGGAGATCTGAATGAACAGTGGACAAAACCAGAAGAGTTAACAGTGCCCATAACCATGCAAAGGTAGGATAACAAAAAAAGATCACTCTTCGGATATTGCATGGTTGGGAAGGTGAAGGGAAACAGTTTACCGAAAAAAATAGGTACCAGCCATATAGAGAAGTAGATAGACCAGGCTTTCATGAGATGGACAAGCTGTACCTATTTGACTGTAACTAGAACAATCAAAGAAGGAATTTTTTTTTTTTTTTTATTATTAACAGTCCACCTACCCACTGTGCATCTTATGCCATTTTTTCTGCCTCCCCTCCAGGTACCTTTGTGAGGGTATGTTTTAACTCGTTGCTGTTATATCTACAGAACGTTCCTGTCTGTGTTGAAATCCTTACAGCTCCTGTCACTTTGATGATGAGAGCCATTTCTTTCCTAAGCCTTTCCTGCCAAATGTGCAAAGGTGTCTTTGTAGTGCAAGGATGCATTTGTGCTTTCTTCCTGTAATGCACCTGTGCAGTTGAAGGCTTACACTCATTAGGATTCAACATATCCAGTTGTCTCAAGCCAGAAAGTATCAGTATTATGGCAGAAACTTCATGACCTCTCCCTGACAAAAAGCAGAGCACCTTCATCTTTTCCCTACTTGACTCACTGCATGAACCCATATCACCAATGGCTTAATCTGAAGGTTTGCCATTGCACCAAATGTGCTGGCATGTATGAAGAGATTGGCAAAACTTGTTCATTTTTTTATTATTATTCAGTTTATTAATATATTCATTTATTCAGTTATTTATTTACACTTTGTTGACCAGGTTAGTCTCATTAAGCCAGTGATCTCTTTTTATGGTGTCATTTATACTGACCAAGAGGAATTTTGACAGGACCCCAGGGAACTTTCCCTACTCTTTTTCCTATGTTCCAAGGGACTTGTATATTCAACTAAGCTACAACCAACTCAAGGAGGTGGGACCTCAGTTTAACATCTCAGCCAGAGGATTTCACACTGAGGAGGGTAGCACCCTGTAATATTGCACTGCAATGTCAGTCATGGAAAATACAGCCAACAGCCTTCTGATCTGACAGCACAAAAGAAGAGTATGCTACCTCTTGAGCCACTGACAACGAAGAATGTATATATGTATGTACACAAGTGTGTGTGTGTGTGTGTGTGTGTGTGTGTGTGTGTGTGGCTTTGCATGAGAAGGAGAGAAAAAAAAGTAAAATTACTGACCATATCTGGCCAAATGTTTTTTTTTAGTGCTACCTAAGAAATAAGAAGAAAATGAACTGCAAGTAGGGATTCTAAGAGAGGGGAAAGGTTTAAGAGAATTTCTTGTATTCTGTTAACTGGGTTGTCTCACTGAGTAATGCTTATTTACAACAGACATACACAGATAATTGCATCTCAGAAAACCACATGCAGAGAGAGAAATTTGAGACAAGATGTATTAGCATAAATCCGAAAGGACAACATAGAAAATGGGTAACAGCTTGAGGGAAGGTTGGAATATAATGGATGCAAGTCAGAAAAAAAGGAGAAACTGCATCAAGAGGTATCATCAGCATGAATTTCAGTATTCTGATGATTTTTAGTGTGTTTATTGGGGAAGAACTTTGAGATAGAAAGGAAGGATCTGAGCAATAGACCTGCTGCTGTAGTCCTTTCTGGTATTGCAATATCCTTGGGTGGATTACATAGGCTCAACTTGTTTTCCCTCACTAGGATGGTTTATGTATTACCAACAGTGGTATCAAAGTGAAGGGGATTCATGCTAAGTATTTTCCAAACCAAAGTGGAAAGTGTTTACATGATCTGCAAATCTGATAATAGCCAAGGAAGTAGAATTACTGTCCACCCAGACTCTGCCACAACTTGCTGTGAGGGAAATGTTAGTTTGTTTTTATTTTCTTGTATTTTGTTGCTTTATTGCTTTCTTCTGTTTTGTATATTGCAATTCATTTTCTTTACACTGTGATTTACTTGTATTCTGTTTTTAATTGCATATTTAAAGTAGGAAAGAGACCACAGTTTTGTCTCTTGTGTGTCACACAGAAATTAACATTTTCCTCACTTCCCCACCCTGGTGCTGTTGTGTTTTTAAACTCAACTGCCTTTCTAGTTATCTGCCCCTTATGTTAATTTTCCCACATATCTCCTTCCCTCTCCTCTTTCATTGTTTATTGTAAGCACAAAATTATAATTTTGTGAAATCATTCCCCTTCAGCTATTTACATTTATTGGCCATCCCACTGTAGTCCATAGAACCAGAATACAAAGTGCCCACCCTTTCCAATCTATCTTGCTCTTTTAAAATTAGTGGTTATCCACTTAGATAACTAAAGAATAAGTTATCTCCTCTTTCATATCTAACTGCTTAATGCACACTGTAGCTCTTAGGGTATTAACCCATTTTTACATCTTACCTTTAAAATCTGCAACATCTACTCCAAGACCACCAATTACTGGTGAGTCCACATTCTGCTTCTCAGTAGTCATCTTGGGATTAGTGCTTCTGTTTTGCTCCTGGTGAGAGAAGGAGCATAGGAACATTATTTCCTGGGGACTGTTGATCACAGGAAAGCCTGATAACTGCTTTGTGTCAGTTTGGAATTTGAGCTTATATTTTGCTCCTGGTGAGAGAAGGAGCAGACTACATAGATTCCTGACTCTTTCTGGTTGAGAAGTGAAAGTCTGTGCTTGAACTTTCCGATTGGTCTGCTTGCTATTCAATGCACCTACCAGGAAAAGCCTACAACAAGCCTACAGACCCTTACACCATCTGGGACAAGACTGTGGATCACCAAACAGGTTGTGGCCTGCTTCTTATCTTGGGATTGGTGCTACTGTTTTCTGTGAGAGAAGAAGCAAATGAGCATTATATCACAGCAGAGTGAAGCTGTGGTGAAACCAATACTAGTAGCAGTCAGGCAGTAGTCATTCAGGCAACTCCCCTCATTTCATCATTCTTGACAAGCTAATTCTTTCTTTTCAGTAAGTATTGCTAGATTTGCTTCTAACTTCAGAATATTTGCCTAAATATTTTATCCATAAATCATTAGGCTCTACTTATTAGTTTCTCCTCATGTGTTTGGTAGTGCCCTGTATAGCCACAGACACCTTGAGTTGACATTTTTCCTGTAAAAGTGCCCTTTATAGCCACAGACACTTTGAGTTGACATTTTTCCTATAAAAGCACTACTGAAATTTCACCAATACCTAGCTGCACATGGGACAATTAGTTTGTGGTGACAAGCACTGCCCCCCAGAGTTGCAAACAGGATACACCTGACATGACTTTATATTCTCACTCCAACTGTCTAATCAATTAAAAAGGGTCTGTTACCATGGATATGAACTTTCTCACTATCTCTGTTAACAGCTTGGTGGATATGGGTATCCTAAAGCACTGTAGAAATTGCCTCATGTTTACTGACAATCAGTTAATTCTTGAACAAACTGATATGGTGTTAGAGAGATTTATTTATACAAGATTACTAGAGGCAAAGCTACTACATAAAAACACCCCAATGTCAATAAGGTTGTCAGCAGTCCAAACGGTGCACCCATGACACATAATTCAAAGCAGACACATAGACCCACATATGCTGAGGCACTTAAATGTATCCTTCCTAAACCCCAAATACCTCCTAGATGAAGTACACATAACAAACACCCTCAGCAACCCCAAATTCACTCTTTCAAAACAACACCTACATCAACACATACAGCCACATCTCATGGAGCCTGTGCTTCTAAGCCCATAAGACAAGCTACCACAGAATTCAACATTCTAGTCATTGTAGATGCCATTGTGTGACACACTGATTTCCCTCTCACCAGGCTGAGTAAGGAGAAAGTCATGGTCAGTTGCTTATCAGGGGCCAGGATCCACCACATTATGCATGCAATCAGGTCATTGGACCACAAGTACCAGTATGACTCAGTCATAGTCTATGTGGGTGTAAATGACCTGAGACATACCTCCCTAGACTATATGAAGAGAGACATTGTAGAGCTCTTGGAAACTGTATCCCAGGCTGGTATGAGTCTAGCAATGAGCAGCACTTTACCTTCTCCAAGGATGATGCCACAATACGAACAAAAGATGACTGACTTTAATAATTGGCTTAGTTTCTCTTGTCATTCTAAGGGGGTGCAATATTTGTCAGCATTGAAGGAGATGGTCAACAGACCACGTTTTGCCAGGGATGGTGTGAACCTCTCCCCTCTAGGCTTTCAAATATTAGCTAAAACATTGTCTTCCCCCATAGTGCCTTTTTTTTTTGCCATGCTAAACTGAAAGTACTTCCGACATAGTAGATTAAAATCAAGAAAAACTAAACGCATTACTGCTCAATGCTAGGAGTCTAAACAGAAAAGTCCATTCCATAGAAGTTGTCTTCACCCTAGAGAATACTGATGTCTGTGTGGTCACTGAGAAATGGTTTAAAGCCATTGAGAGCACATTGACAGTGCCAAGTTATAATGCTTTCCACACATTTAGACCAGCTACTACATAGACAGGAACTAAGGTTGGAGGTGTCTTGATTTACATAAAAAATAAATATACCTCAAGGCTGGAAAAACAGGACGATGCACTTGAGCTTCTCCAAGTTCAAATCACCATAGAAAAATCCAATACCATCTTCTTGCAAGCTATAGGTCCCCCTATATGAGCCAGGAAACATATACCATTTATTTAAACTTATTGGAAACACTCACCATCCAAGCCAATACCATATTTATGGGCACCTTTATTCACCTCACTAGTATTCATTTATTTATTTGACATTTGTCAACTGGGTTAGTCTGACTGGGCGAAGCCCTTTTTCAGCAGAGACCAGAGGAGAAAAGCTCCAATAGTACATTACTTAAAACATTATGTAACATTGACAACAGTTGCTAGAGAAAAACAAGTGTATAGAAGTATAACAGAAAATAACTTGGCCAGTTGTTGCCTGTGAATATACTCTATATAAATTAAACACCATACACATCAGAGACAAAAGCAGCATATTGTGCATGTACATACAGTTTGTAGATAATAAACATAAGAACAGTTATAAACAAAATTAGGAAGATGTTTGCAGTAGGAGATCATAAGATAGCAAACAGTAAAGAAGAAGCAGAAAAGTATTAATGAATATCAAACAGTACAGGGAAACAGAAAAAAAGGTACTATGGTGTAAACTCAGTCTAGTAAAGACAAAAGGAGAAGCAGAGAAAATAAGTATTTGGTATAAATACCAGTGGAAAAAAAAACCCAGGTAAGGAAATCAGTGATTGGACTACTGTGGTAGCAGTCAGATGACAGGAGTCTATTAGGAGAGGAAGATATATTATGTAGGGTCATGACAGATACATGAGCATGATTTACGGAGGTAATCATTTATTGCTATTTTAAAGGTCTTAGGGTTGGTGATACATCTAAGACTTTTAACTGGAAATCATATACAACACCAAATGTACAGGCACAGAGATTCCCGGATTTTGTAAACACAAATTTCCTGGACCAGACTGTCAATACACCAACAAGGGGTACAACCATACTGGATCTGGTCCTCACTGATATTGGAGAGTGCTGCACACCCCCCTACTGTAATGCCTTCCCTGGTAAGGTCAGACCACAAAATGGTCTCCTTTGAAGTAAAAATAAAACCTGGAACCCCAGCTAACCCTGGAATATTCAGAAACTATTCTAAGACTAACTTCCTACTATTAAGTGATAACTTCTCAAAATTTTAAGGCTCCATAAACCCTGAGAACACTGCTGCCTATGCAGAACTGTTCACAGAAACCCTATACAAGCATGTTAATACCTTCACAGAGGCAGCTGCACCCACCAGGAAGAAGAAAACTAACAAAAAACAAGCCACCCTGGTGGAATCACAATATCAATAGGCTGTATAACAGAAGGAAGAAAATCATGGCAAAAACTAGGAGGTGCATCACTCAGCAGTATAAAAGCACTTTCATCAAACTAAACAAAGAATTAAGATGACAAATAAAGTCTACCAGAGCCAATTCTGAGGTAAATTTGTCCTCCCAGGCCAAGGACAAACCCAAGGCATTCTTGAGCTATGTCTGCAATCTCAAAGGCAATACACAAGTGTGCAGAGCTCATTCTAGACTGAGCCACATATACTGAGCCAGAAGATATAGCAAACCTACTGGCTGACAAATTCAACTCCAACTTTACCCCTCTTTCCCCATCAACCTTCCCTCAAGAAAAAACATCAAATATGACTCTCCCTGTTATCACTAGGGAGCAAGTCCTTAATGTTGTGTCTAAGGCCAAGAACACTGCATCAATGGGCCCACACAGTATCCCAGGATGCCTGCTAAATAGCATGAAACATGATCTATCAGGGCCTCTGGAATTGCTATTTAACTGTAGCCTCCAAATAGGCTTTGTGTGTTATGAATGGAGAACAGCAACAGCCATCCCTCTGCACAATGGTGGGCCTGGAAACTACAGACCCATAAGTCTCACTAGTCTCATATGCAAAACCATGGAAAGAATTATCATGGAAATGATCAATAATGACATAGGAAACTTCCAGACACTGGACCCAACCTAATCTGGTTTCATCAAGGGTAGGTCATGCCTACTCAACCTGGTGGACTTCTTTGAGAAGGTTGCCAAAGCAATGGATGAGGGCAAAATGGTTCACACTGCCTACATTGGCCTAGCCAAGGCATTTGACATAATCTCCCACTCTGGCATTGTTGAAAAACTTAAGAGGTTAGGTATAACCCCTTATGTAACCCGATGGATAGCCAGCTGGCTCACAGACAGGACCCAGGAATTTAGAATTGGGGAGTCCACTTCTACAAAGACACCAGTCAGAAGCAGAGTCCCTCAGGGATCAATCCTGGGACCACTCCTTTCTGTCATTTACTTCTCTGAACTCAAGGCCAATATCAGTGTCCTCTGGCTGATAAATTTGCAGATGATTACAAATTAGGAGCTGTCATTGAATCGTCCACTGACAGAAATGTTCTCCAGAAAGAGCTGACACAGACAAGCAACTGGAGCCAGAGCCATAGGCTAACACTAAATGCCAGGAAATGCATAATAGTATCATTTGGGATGTCATCAACCTCTGGTAACTATCATATTGACAACCACCCCTAAGAGTTGGCCCACTAGTCAGGGACTTGGAAACATACATAGACAGTAATCTAGTCTTTGACCATCACGCGTCTACAGTAGTGAGGGAATCATTCTATGTTGTGCAACTTATAAACAAAGATATGGCATCTAAGTCTAAGGAAGTCATTGTTCCATTGTATTCAGCATTCATCAGACCTATCATTGGGTATAATACCATGCCCCCTTTGGAATGTACCTAACCAGGCATATCCATCAACTGGAACATCCACAGAGGTTTCTCACTGAAAGAATACAGGACATAAGTAACACGCCCTATGCAGACCACTTCAAGGTCCTATCCCTGTATTCTGTCTCCTGCAGGCTGTTGAGGGGAGATCTATGCCTGGCATACAAGGCACTGTCAGATCCCACTCTTATGGAACTCCTGCATATCCACAAAACAGACAGCACCAGAACTACTCATCCATGTGAAGCAGAGTTCCTCCCTAACCCAATTCAAGTGCAACTTGGACAATTGGATGGGGAACAGGAAATTCATCACTGGCTTGGCACTTATGTCTCTAATAGACACAGACAACGTGTAAATGGTGCATATTCCAGTCCCCCTGCTTGTAAATGTTTCATCTCCCAAGCCCCTGCTTACACTTATCAAGGGTAACAGAACTTATCAGAGATTTGGGATGCATGGGTAGGCTTATAAAGACCACTGTGATTGTTAGCTTAGTAAACATCTGTGAACCTATGAATCCATGAAATACCAGGGGAGCTAACAGAAGTACAGGAAGTTTCTCTTAGCCTTCTGTAATCTGCGTTAAGGGATTATAATGATTCCATAGGACTGTAGTTGTGCACATTTAATTCTCCTCCTTCCCAAAAATTGTAACATTGATGAGTTAGACACCACAAGCCGAAGTCTGGAGATAAGGAAAGTCATGGAATCACACATGAAGGAAACATGGCCCTTAACCTTCCATCTCCAAAATGAGGAACACTGCCACTCATAATGTGGAACAAATGGGCAAAATGTGGAACACATACTAATGGTTTACTAACAACTTCATCTAGGAAGCTCACAGGATGGCTAAAATGTAATATTATTACTTACAGAACAAGTCTTTTAATGAAATAATATGATTCAGTTCTATTTACCATTGATATCAGTAAAAATGCTGCTAACACTAAATGTGTGACAGACCCTGTCAATGTGGAACTTCGAGTAACAAGATCTTTTTCAGACCCCAAATGAGGAGCATTCCACGTAATGAGGTACACTTGAGAGGTATGGAAGGAAAATGCTGGTAGACTACCTTGAATTTGGTGGTTTATTTGATAAAAAGTAATAAAGAGTTTTTGGCTAAACAGATACATAATTACATTAATGTACCTACTGTTTAGAGAAGGAGGAATGACAGAAATGTTCACATATTTAAGGAATCAGTACATTTCAAGTGGTAGCATCTTTCATACAAAGATATAGAAAATGGTAGATAAAATTGCAACATCTGGTGATAACAGATGCACTTCAGCTACTCTGGTATAATATACAAAAGTAGCTAGCTTTAGAAGAAGTTGTGGTGAGTGCACAAAATAAAACTTTCTTTATATGTTTGTATGTCTAGGGTGAATTTAAGAATGCACAATAAAAACTTACTGTATGTTGGAACCGAAGGATGTTAATCTTGGTTAAATGGAATCTGCAGTTTATGTGGTAAGTATAAACAGTGCAGACTAACATGGACACGTGGTCCATACATCCCACTCTACACACACACTCACATGCGCACGCACACACACACACAGACACACACAGATATATATATATATATATATATATATATATATATAATTTTTTTTTTCGAAAGCTCGTTATTTCGACAAACAAATGTACGACCCCATTTATGTGAAAGTGCACTTAAACGAAAGTGCACTTTCATGAATACCAGTTCATTGAACTGGTAATAACAACAAAAAGAACCACTGCAGCACCAAAGCATGCTACAGTGGGAATAAGGGAATATATCTGTTTCCCCACTGTAGCCCAATCTCGGAGTTAGTATATATAAAGTAGCAGGAGTGTGGGGTGCAAGGGGGCTTGCCCCCTGCAAAACTGCCTTTGTAGTGTGCCATGTTTTGTTTTTATTACCAGTTCGGGGAACTGGTATTTGGAAAGTGCAATGTAAAACCAGGAACCAGACAATTACTCCAAAAAGAAAGAATCCACTATCACGAAAATCCAAACAGACCAAGTGTTTATTCGTACAAAACACAAGTTAAGCGCTTTCGTCAGTCTACTCAGCTGACTTCATCAGAACAAATTAGAAGACATACAAGCAGCCTTTTATACCTAAAGCAGATCACATGCCTGAAATAAAGTGGAAAGATGTATAAATCAGCTTGTAAGTCAGTTCACATCAGCCCACGCTCAGGGTACAAAAGCTGGCCGTAGGCTTCCTATATTGAATCAGATTCAGCAAGCAGAATGTAATTGCTGAAGAGCACTTGTGTCCTGGTGGGAGACTCCCACCAGGACACAAGTGCTCTTCAGCAATATATATATATATATATATATATATATATATATATATATATATATATATATATATATATGTGTGTGTGTGTGTGTGTGTGTGTGTACAGCTGTATGCCATAGTAGTTTAACAGATGTAGTTTTCTTGAGCTGAATAAGATCTCTAAATCTGTTTTACTATGGAATGTGTGAGTGACTAGAGCAGGCAGAGAAGAGATCATCAGGTGTCCATTTCAGTAGCTAAATAGTTGAGAGGAAAAGTTGTAGCAGATGGCAAAAATACAATTTTGATGAAGGAAGAGTAATCAGTACATTGTTGCAGATCTGTATTGGACTTACTCTGTTATTAGAGTAGAACAAAGGGTTAGTGCAGGATTTGAAGCTGGGCACATGGTAGAAAAATAAACATAGGTATGGGCAAACAGGTTTAAAAGTTTTCATGCAGAGCGTAGAAACCAATGCAAGAACAGGGGAATGATATTTATGCCCCTCACTGCTGTATTCAACACCCATGAAATCTCACCTATAGCATGGCTGTCACTTTTGGAAAATGCTACTCTGAAAGAATGTAGAGCAGAAGAGGAAGCAAAACACCATTTACATACTAAAACTAAACAACATAAGCGTCTATAACATGAACACACAGCATATATAAATGTGAATTCACTATGCTCAATGACTTCAGAGTCACATATTAAAAGAAGAATAATTGCCATATGTTTACGATATTATTATTTCTAAATGTGTTGACGCAGTTTAGGCTAACATTTATAATTTATTTTACCAGTTTTAGCATGTAGTCTTATGGTAGCAATGTTTATGTCACTAGCAATTTTAATGGATTAATGAATACCCTGAAAGAGTCAGACTCTTGTTTCTTCTATTTTGTTTGTAATAGTTTTCCATGTCATCATTAAAAACACAATTGAAGAGTTTTTTTATGTAACTAAAATAGGAGTCTTAAATAAAACTATGCATTTAAAACTCTGCAGATTTTGACAATGACTGGTTAAAGAACATAAGAGAAAAATAAATACATGTTTGCAGTCCACTATTAGTATGGTCTTTCAGCTTCAGCAAGACTTTATAGAATAATTTTATCTGATCAAAGAGTTTGTACAAAGCTCTGGAAATGTTGCTAAAATGTTGATTACATTCAATGGGAGAAAATATATGTTGCCAGGCTGTTGTTAGTATGGTATTACATCTTCAGCAAGATTTACTTCTAGAGTCAAATATTTTACTTATTTTACGAGGGGTAAGAAATGAAAATGATCTGCATGCAATTTTCAAAGTAAAATATCCAAAAAACTGAGGACCCTGTTTCAGCAGAAGACTTCAGAGTGATTTAAATTTTATTTTACTTTAAATCAGAGAAAGGAGTGCTGCACACAAAATGCCCACAAGAATCAGGGATGACTGCTTTATATTCTAAGAGAATTCAATGTAGTGTACAGTGCACACAGATAATATTTATTCAAATTGTCATTACTTAGTGTAGAATTTATAACTGATACAAATGTAACATATTTTAATAAAGGAATGTCCTGCAATATTTAATCAAAAAAGTTAATCAAATGATAGACATGAAGCCAGTCTTTGTATTTTCAATAGTTAATTGTAGGAATGAAACTATTTGTGTAATAGGTTCATAAGTTCATAGTGAAGTGCTCGGCTAGCTGCCCTTGCTGGCCATTTTAAGCCTAACCAGTTTTCCTTTTTGTGCTCAAAATAATCTATCCCATTTTGTTACAGACTGGCCTTACCCATCCCATGGCCAATAATTATATATTACCTCTGATAAGAATAACTGGGATCATACCACAGATAATTTGAGGGGAGCCATGCATGAGATAAAGCATTTATTAGCTCTCTCTGCCCATAGTGATAGAGGTGGCAGTAATACAGTAACTTTTCTGTTTCCCATCCATAGATCTAAGCTGCTCTTGAAAATGTACATGGTTGACCTTTATTTTATTTGGATGCGGAGTCTGTGCCACAGCAGTAGTAACCTCTGCAAAATATACCTGTCCCTCCAAACCATTCTGTTCATATTGCAGAATTGCTTTAGATCCTTAGACTGAGTATTGCTGATGCCATTTAACTTGCTGATATGCAGTAAATCCATCAGTAATGGGTCAGAGGATGCCTTGCAAGGCAGACACAGGCCATCTCTTAGCGGTGCATAGGGAACTGAGTTTAGTGACAAGTCTTTGAGTCAGTCCATGTAGGACATGTTTTTTAGACCTTGTATCCTTTCAGTAAGGTATCTCTGTGGGCATTCCAGTTGTTGCATGTGTCTGGACTGATACACACCAAAGGGGGCATTATATTCAAAGAGTGCCCTAATGAGGGCTAAGTAAAGGGGGGTAATGCCATCCCTAGATCAAGACACAATCTCTTTGTTTATAAGCTGTGCAATATAGAAGGACTTTCTTCCAGCAAGAGACACAAGTTGGTCAAAAGTTAGGTCACTGTCCACATAAGTTCTGAAATCCTGAACAAATGAGTCAGTTCTTAGGGGAGTAATGTCAATGTGGTAGTTTCTAATTCCATCTATCAGTTCATTTTTATTTTACATTTTTGAGCAAGTGAGTATGTTTGTATGTGTACATTCTTTTAAGTAAAGCACTTTCATTATTAAATTTCAAGGGTTTGTGTTTGGCTGCTTACTAATGTATGCAAGGGTAATTTCACAAAACTGGTGAGTCATAACTGTTGGTATATAGCTTTAGAAGACACTATTTAGCTATAGCTACAACAATCTGAAAGAATGGTTGTTTCATCTTAAGAATGTACAGTGACTGTGACCTTGGTGTGCCAGCTTGTCCTGGCTGGTGGCAACATACTGGCCACCATAAAAACAGGAAGGGTTGATGACATTGAAAATGTATTGGTCCTCCTGGAAAAATGTTGTATGCGAATGCAGTGAATTTGTCTAAGAGAGTTACTGTTGGTAAGATAGTACTATAGGACACTGCCAGAGAGCAGGGTGGGTGAATCCCTTGGAAGGCAGTGTTTGTAGCTATGCTTTTGACTGTAAAAAAATGGAACTTATTGAAATGTGGCTAATATTGGTTATAGCATTTGCTCTATGCTGTTAAGGACAATCATCTCTTGGTCATTATTACAAATTGGTAGCAGTATTGTGGAGCTAAAGCCCATACCATCATACTTGCAACTAAGAACCTATTGTGTAATAAGAAAAAGATGGTCATATTAATCCTTTCCTCAGAATCTAGTGATTCCCTAGCCAAACTAGGAATAATTCTTAATTACACTACTCTTTGCTCTCCAAGACAAAAACATATTGAAGCTTACATGATAGGTCAGAACTCATCAATAAAACTACTCTATAAAGGATAGATACTAGTATGACTAGTATGAAGCAGTGTTGTGATTTATAATAATCACAAAGTGAAAACAAGCAAACTAAAGAAAATATATTTATCTATAAGTAATTTCACACATTTTTATGAATTATGGGAGGGAAAGAAAGAAAAATATTCCATGTATACAAACCTATTTCTATGTATATCATGAATAAACATATGTATACAGGTTCATAGAAGGTAACTAGCCTTGCAGTGCAATGAACCATTGAGGAGTCTAGCCCAAATTCCCAGTTGTCCCAAGCACTGTCTGGTTAAATGACTTGCTGAAGGTCACACAGTGGGCAAATGAGGTCCGAGGGAATCAAACCCTGTTCCAGAGGAATGACAGCTCACAGTCTTAACCCTCTCTGCTAAATGCCAGATAAACACACACATATACACATAAATCTGTCTGTCTGTCTATCTATCCATCTGTTTTCAATATGACTGCAAAGCAATGGAAGCACACTGCTTACAGAGGAAGATGGTGTTTCAGGCAGTGTGAAACTGGCAGGCAAACTATCTTCATAGCAACTAATAGGGAGCAGCTGCCGCTAGCAGTATATCAGCATTACTACCCTCTGAGACATCCAGGTCAATAGGGTGTTCTGAAATGGAGTTTCAGGGGAGCTGTGTATGAAGGATTACGGCAGTCTGGATAGTGTTCCAGAAATCTGAAGTGATCTAGAAGGTGACCTTAAAGTCTGAAAGGGATAAGGAGCTGTTATCATGTAGTGGAAGCACATAGAAATGAACCCTACCCATGCGGTACATGTTTTTGAAAATACTGCTGACTGTTAGTACTTTTTACTTTGAGAAGAAATTTTTGGTTATTGAAAATTTTCTGTGAATCTAGGAGCTTGTATGTTTTGAACCTGCAGCTGCTGTGTTATGTTTGCAAATAAAAAAGTAGTTATTTGGTGAACTCAAAAAAGACTATTCAAAAAGAACTACAGCCATTGGCCAATACTTGCTCAGCCACCTAGAAAGAAGTATGACCACTGGTCAGCACCTTCTCAGCTTTGAACAGATATCCAGAACACTCAGTCAACCACCCACCTTGGTGGAGGGGTCCTAAAACCCAATACATGACTGAAAAAAATCACAAGAGAAGTTGATGTGAAGACTCGGTGATGTTTAAGAGGTATGCTGCTAAGGAAAAGTGGCCCCAGGCTGACTGGGTCAGGATACTGTCCTCACATTCAAGTGGGTACTCAGTAAAGGAATACATGGACCAGGAAAATGCTGTTGCACAAAACTCTCAGAAACTGAAACCAAATAAATGTGGCCAGGGCTGAGCCATTACCTGAGGTACAGCCATTTAAATGTTACAGCTGTGCATTTGGTATGGACAGAGTGGTAAGGCCACAAATTACTGATTTAGTGCATTCTCTTGAAACTGTGATTAGAGCTACATACAAATATTGTAAGTAAAAAAATTAGAAATCTTGAGTACAAATACATCTAAAAGGGCATTCCCTAGTAACTTAAGAAAATAGGTATTCCAGAGTGACAATAAGTCTTTAAAACAGCTAGCTGTTTCATAGGTTCATAGGTTAATACTAGGATAACTGCCTTTGTGGGCCATTTTAAGCCTAGCCAATTATCTCACATGAGAATCAAAGCCTGTACCTTGTATCTATAAGGTAAACACCTTAACCATTATGGCAAACTCCCACACTTGTAGAATATCAGCTGCCAGCTGAAACTACAAATCCTAAGTCAGACTAGAGTTTTGCAAGGACTAATAATAAAACTTCACCTAAATATGTTTTTTTGCCTGCAAACAAGAAAACAAAAGTTACAGTCTAAGCTGCTTTGTTTTAAATGTTCTAAAAAAGGGCATGTAGCAAAATACTGCAGTTACTGACAGCAATACTGCACCAGAAAAAAAATGTTTATGCTAACTGACCAACTTTACCTGAAAGCATTTCTATAAAATGTGATAATGTTGAACTTTCTTTATATCCCACTTGTTTCCCCACTATCTGCTGACCTCTGTACCTTTTCTCATTCACCAGGTGACCTAAACCTCCTTACTCCCCCAGACTTCCTCCAGTAAGGGTTGGGACCAGTGAGAAGATTAAGGAATCCACAGACAGTGCCATACCCCTGCTTCTGTGGGGGGTTCCGCCATTACCCACCCCCAGCATGCACCAGATAAAACCCTGGAGGATTGCATTGGGTGGACCAAGCTATTATGTTACTCACATCTGCAAAGAGCTGATGTCAGCAAGTTGCCCACAGAATGACTTTGCAGTGGATTCTCCAGCCTCCATCATGGAAATCTAACCATGCTGTGTGCCCTGTGCATGTTCCCATTCCCCTTCCCTTCCCCAGGACAAGTATGTCTATCCTCCCTGCCAGTGCCTTAGATGCCAGAGTCAGTAAGTGAACCTGCATCACATGGGTTGTAGTCAGGACTGTATCTCTCTATACCACTGCTCTGACTAATAATGCTGAACTTTTAACTACTAGAACTGTAGGCTGTGCTTTTTGATATTTTTTTAATTAAATATTGTGGTGAGCAGGAAAGAGATGTAAGAGTTGTTTTACTCAGGGAGCATGACTAAAGTGGTTAGATCACAATATATAAACATAAGACAACTAGTATACAGAAAACTGAAGTAATGAGACAAGAAAGGAGTATCCTGTAATACAGTCCAATTTAGTCAGAATATCCCACCTACTAGTTATATTGCCTAACTTAACAAAGGCTGTGATAACAGGCCAAGACTCTCCCCCGTTTAAAGAATTATGGAAGATATCATGGGAGGACAGATCAACAAGACACATTAACAACACTCAGTCACAGTACTGAAAAAATGAAGGACCAGAAGACACCAAAGTACCTCAGATGTGGCTATGGGTGTAAGATCTAGTAAATTTGATGCTGAGTTTTGCCAAAAAACTACAATCGTTAAAATAATAAAAAAGTCAAGAGTGGAAACCAAGAGGGAGTGGCCTATAGTTATCAATACACTAAGGGAAGTAGCTGCAAAAACTAAGGAAGTGACGGGGGAATCTCATAAGAAAAAGGGAAAGACAAACTTGAATAGAATTTTAAGCCTTTTTCTGCTACACCAAAACAGAGATTCATTCAGATAAAAGAAGCAGACTCTGAGGTTAAAGAAAGAAAGGAAGATAATAGAGAAAGAGGAACTACCAATCCCCATGGAAAAACAATATTTTTTGTGAGTCGAATTTTAGAGAGGATGAACTAGATGAGGTAGAAAGGCCTGTACTCATATTTATAGGAGAAGAAGACACACCTTCCACTTTACACCAGAATACCAAGGAAAATAATGCTGACATGACTAACCTCTAGAAAAGCCATGTGGATTTTAAGCAGGCCAATTCACTCTGCTTAACTAAAAAAAACAGCAAGAGTAGATGAGGAAAAAGGGAACAAACAGCCTCAATTCATTACCATACTTTGAAAAGAGAACTGACCTGATCTACAACATACAGACAAAGAATAGGTACTGAGGCAATTATTAGTTCCAAGACTATTTTGAATACTTGGAATGAAGTTAGCAAATAACCATGCTTTGAGTGGTCATTTAGGAATGGATAAGACAAAACCTAAGATTTCATCTAGATTTTACTGTCCTGGTATTATGAAAGGAATATGCCAAAGAATGTGACTAGATATGCATCTCAGATAAACTATTTTTACACTTAAGTATACACATTAACCCCATACCATAAAACTAGAATGATGTCAGAAACACCTGAGGGCAGTAGAATTGCATTGTGGAGTATTTTGCTAAGCACTACTTCTTTCTGAATGCTTCCTATAAATACAGTTGTTCAGTTCTTTACAAGTATTTATGTATAACTTTCAATAAACATTGAAACAGTAAATTACAGTGATTTAGCCCATAAGAAAAGAGTTAAGACAAAAAGATTCATAAACAAACAATGAGGTGGGCACTGATGCCATTCAGAAATATATAAAACACTATGTAAAGATTAGCATAATACTCTACACTATCTACCTGTCCAGAATGTATCACAAAAAGATCAAATCAAATCAAAACTCTTTCCTTTACTGCATTGCACAGCAGGAGAAGCACATGCAGCCTAAATGGCCATGACAAACTTCAATTTATTCATAACAAAATCACGATTAATATAGAAAAAATATGTAAAAAAAAATGCTAGCTAGTGAAGTATAGTATTAATAATTTGGCTATTTTATAAACTTGATTCTTGCTACTTATATATACAGAAAAAATTATAGTAACTGTCCTGTGGATGAGATTTTAAACCAAAGTCCTATCTGCCTGAGTTTGTGGTAGCTCAGGTGGATGTAAAAGATTGCACAGAGCATACTGAAAAGAGTATGGGTTTTATTAAGAAGAAATCACACAAAAAATACAACACAAACCTTTTCAACCAAAAAAAAAAAAAACATTGTAAAGTAACAATTTGGTAGAATTATCAGAAATAAAATCAACGCACCAAATTTTGATATACAATAATAGACCATAACTGACCATCCTGAGTTTCCAAAGTATGCAAATAAGTGTACCCACATACTTTTTCTTCCAGCCTCTCCTCTCCTGCATATTTTTTAAAAAACCTTTATTGAATTATCACTTGTGACATAGGCAAACTTACATTTATAAAAAAATTAATCAAACGTATTAGCAAGTTCACATTTATAAACATTATACCTCACATATGTTATTTAATACAATATAATCAAACCAGTTTTACATAAATTGTTCAGTTCCTGCCTTCTCTTAAGCCTTGTTCGCCTGCATAACATTTTTCTGCATGTATCGTTCCACAATGTCCTTTTGTAAAGTGTCCACTTCCTGTTCTTTTTATCTCTGTCACAATATTCAATATGGTTGGTTTGGATTTCCATTTTCTAGTAATTGCGTATGGTAGCCACCAGAATTAAACTTAACAAGGCCTTACTATGGTTTAGATTTTGGCACATTATGCCAGTATCAGTGCTAAACTTGCAGATAACTTTGTAATATGTATGTGTACCACAAGAAACTCAGAATAGCTCAGTGCATAATGGAATATCACAGTAGCAATGATAAAAAGTAATGTCTTTTGGCTTTTCTTGGTTAGGGGTCGCCACAGCAGAACTCCGGTCCACTAATGATTGACAGTGGATTTTTATGATGCTGAGTTGCCAGCCTGACGCCCAACCTTCAAAGAAGGCACACTCATTCATGCATGCACCTATCTGCATGTCTTTAAATGTCACTCTACCGTGGGGAGGACATACAGATTCCAAACAGAAGGTGCTTCAGCCAAGAATCGAATGGGAGAACCTCTTGCTGTGAGGTGACAACGCTAACCGCTGCACCACTGTGGCATAAGCATCACAGTAGCAATGATGCACTATACATATCCACAAGAAATCTGTAAGTAATGAAAAATGGATGTCAAAGCACATCATACATTATCAGAGTTACAGAAAGATAATCACAATTCAAGCATCCCGATAGTTACAGACATATATATAACAGAATCTGTCTAGTAAGATTAAGGACAACAAAGAAATATAACGGACTCCATAAAGATACCAAAAAAAGAAAAGAATGCCAGGTATCCTAATGTAAGCAGCATGGCATTCATAATACATGCTTTCAGAAATTTCCCCATAAACATTACAGATGGCTGTGGATATTTCCATAATTCATTCAATAACAAAAAATACTTACTTCAAAACTCCAATCGCATTTGTAGATATATCATCAGCAATCTCTGCAGTAAGCTCAGAGACAACTATGGATATCTCCATAAACCATGTACTAATAAAGTATGCCTGCTTGGAATTTTCGGATTCCTACAGAATCCTTACAATTTCTAATAAAAAAAAAGTAATACAGGTGAAGGGCAATCAAGGTCACATTGTCATTGCTAACATTTGCTAATAATGGTTTAGGACTTATGTGGGGAACACAAGTAATGCACACATACAAGGAATGTGGGAGTCAGAAAAGAAGATATGGGTGTGGGTGAAGAAGAGGGACACACAAGAGGGATGTTAGAATAGGAAAATCTGAAGGGAAAGTCAGAGGGGCATTGGCATTTTTTTTTGGTGGGGATAGGCCAAATTTTTTTAAGAGTAGAAGGAAAGGTAAATATAGGGAAAGAGGTGTAGAAGGACGTCGCATCAGGTCAACCCACAGAAATAATATCACAACACATGACAGACAAAGGCTGGAAAAAATATTAACGACAGGTATGTTACAGACATGGCACACTGCACAACAGAGGTAATGGAAAGTTGTCAAACAGGGTGGGGATGCATACCAGCCATGGTAAAATTCAAAAAAACATATCTACCTGAGCACTATCACATTATGACATGTTGCAAAGTGTGTGCCAGTCATACCTGGATGTGTATGAACAATGGTAGATGTGTGTTGGAGGGTAATAAATTAGGATCACAGTAAAACTGAATAAATAAACACACATCCAGGCAGTCCATCGCCAGTGCAGGTGTAAGACAAGCAACATCACTGATGTGCAAATGTAGGTTTAACAATGCTGGATAACTCCAGCACAGGACAGAATCAAACCTGTTACCATGCACTTGAAAGGCAAACAACCATGAATAGTGCCAAACAGAAGTACTTCAGAAAAGTAACAAAATGGCTGCTGCATACACAAGTAGGTGTACTCAACCCAAATAAAAGTGCAATGGAATGCATATATGTTACACACATATGCCATACCAAAGGCAACACACAGGTGGAGATGTGTACGTATGACTGTCACTGGCCTAAATAGAATGTAAATGAAATCAAGGTCAGTACACATACACACAATAACATATAAGAATATTTACAAAAATATAACACTACAGCTTAATAGATATAGCAAATTGTGCACATGGATGTCAACAAAGTACAAGGCCATATTGCAAGCAGTAGCCAGCGAAAAGTGTGCATATGTCCCGCATCATAAAATGGCCATACATTTGGAACATGTTTACCATTTCAAATCTAATACATGGCAATGGTTAATAACTGCAACAAGGGCAAACATATCTGCAAAATATAGCAGGGAAAGATGTAGGTTGAAGGGAGTGGACAACCTGGGCCCACATCAGGCAAAGGAGGAAAAGGTAAGTTGACACTCTGCAAATGCATTTGTACAGCACACAGGGTGCTGTAGAAGCCAAACCAAAATACATTTAACCAAATGGAAAATGTATGTCACATGGGCAGAATGATTGCTGATACTCACAGGCTGGCCATGTATAAAACTCACATACACAGTAATGTGCAGTCATGTAACATCAACATGCATAGGTAAGCAAGTTAAAAATTCCAAGCACCTACACACATACTGTCATGCAAATGTCGAATAAAAAAATGCAGGTGCATGTCATGGCACCCACCATTACTGAGCAGAAGACACTCCTATGTGCATCATTACAGCACATCAGAGGTATGTCAGTGAATGCTCACATATCAAAGGTACAATTGTGTGTCAGTATAGATTCTACTATGTGCACAGACATGTACAATCAGTTAATGTGTACAACTATTTGAAGAAGGTGTGAAATTATGTGAATAAGTAATGGATATCAAAATGTAAGATACAGCAAACATGGCATAATGTACTTTTAAAGAATAAATTATCTGTAACACTATGTATAGATTAATGCTACATTGCTGTTTGATGCAGTCAGAAAAGGAGGACTATATATAGACATGATATTCCTGTATATGATTCCACATGGCATCAATACTGCCAAACCTTGGCACACAACACATCATGGCAGTGGGACATCATGATAACTAGAGTGACACATCCTTCTGTTGCACATGCATGATATAGCAATCCAATTCCAAGCCATATCACAGTGGTAGTGATGGGCTATGGGCAACATATGATGTTCTTCATTTTTCACTGTTGCAGTCCTGACTGTTGGGATTTCCTGCCTTGAAAGCCCTTGGATGCCCTGACTACCAGAGAAAACTGTTTTTGCCTCCCAGGCTGGCAGACACCCTTACTGATGTCAGTACACTCAGGTATAAAGGGAGCCAGCTTGCGTTATCACTTCAGTCTTTTCTTGCTGCTGAAGCCCGAAGCAGTACATAAGTGCATTGGTCGGTCCTCACTAGAGAGAAGTTGTCATCAGAAAGATTAGTACCCCGTTGGGGAACTCTTTTCTATTTCACTTAACTCATGTCAGATAAAGGAAATAATTGTCTCCTCCGTCGTAAACAAATCCCACACAGAGATTTCCATGCTCTTTGTGTCACTTGCTTAGGTCCAGACCACGATGTCCCTAATTGCCATTTTTGTGCTATGTTTAATGCTAGAATGATTAGGTGTAGAGCCAAATTCTTAGCTCATTTTCTAAGACAAGAATCAGTTGAACCGTGTCCAATGGTGTCTGCCGGTTGTCCCAGGTTTGAGCTGCATTAGTACAAAAAAGTGAAGAAACTTAAGCCAAAATCATTGGATGACAGTCCCTCCCCAGTTGACTCTCCTGCTAAACTAATAATTATTGAAGAAGGTGAGGTGCCTTTGCAGTCCCCTTCAACATTTGTAACAGCAACCCGGCCTCTGTTGAGACCCATTTGGAGTCTGACATGCCTTTGGTTCTAACTTCCACTGTTCATGTTTTCATCTCGAGGTTGAGCAGCAGGCCACATCTTCCAACAAGCGCTCAATAACAATTGATACAACGAGGCCTAGGCCTATGCCGGTGTATTTCCACAGAAAGTCAAGCACCTAGGCATCAGACACACTAAAAACAACCACAAAGCCTTCTATAGTTATATCAAGAATCCCCATGGCAATACCTAGGTTTGCTCTGAGTTACTGAACAATGGTACCTCCTATACTGAGCCAACAGATACTGTCAATATACTGGCTGACAGATTCAGTGCCAACTTAACCTCCCCCAAAGGACTGATCACAATACTGGAGGAATGCCAGGCACCCAGCATTACTGCAGTACAGGTTAAAGCTGCATTGTCCAAGGCCAAGAATACAGCTTCCATGGGACCCGAACATATCCCTGGATGTGTTCTACATGAACTACAAAGTGAACTGGCACCACATCTGTCTGCCCTGTTCAATCACAGCCTCACCTCAGGCTTTGTCCATACCAAAAGGCGCACTGCTACAGTCAATCCTGCTTCATAAAGGGGAGCGACTACAGACCCTGGGAATTATCGCCCCATTAGCCTGAGAAGTCTGATATATAAAGCTATGGAGGACATCATCATGGACCTAATTAACAAGGATATAGGGAATCTCCAAACTCTAGATCCCATGCAATTTGGTTTTGTGAAAGGTAGATCAAGCCTACTCAACCTGGTTGACTTCTTTGAGTCGGTCACCAGAGCAGTGGATGAGGGCAAGGCAGTTCATACAGCCTACCTTGATCTTGCCAAGGCCTTTGATACCATTCCCCACTCAGGAATTATTGATAAACTCACCAAACTAGGCATCAGCCCCTATATCACTAGGTAGGTTGCAAATTGGCTCACAGATAGAACCCACAGTGTGAAAGTAGCGGACTTCAAGTCAGACTGCCGACCAGTCACGAGTGGAGTCCCACAGGGATTGGTCCTGGGTCCTCTCCTGTTTGGCATCTACTTCTCAGAAGTCCAGGCCAACACAGAGGGACTCTGGCTGACCAAGTTCACAGACAACTGTAAGGTGGGAGCCATTATTAACTCCCCAAGTGATGTAGACATCATACAAAAAGGCCTCACTGAGACCAATGACTGGTGTAGAAACCATAGCCTTAAGCTTAATGCCAAAAAATGCATCATTATCCCCTTTGGGAAAATCTCAGTTCCCACTAATTACCACATCGATGGGAGCCCACTGACCACTGAAGGCATTATAAGAGCTCTGGGGACACAGGTTGACAGCAACCTCTCCTTTGACCACCACATTGCCATTGTGGTCAGAAAGTCCTTCTATGTGGCACATCTCATTACCAAGGGTTTTGCATCCAGGAAGAAAGAGGTCATCATCTCTCTCTACTCTTCCCTCATTAGGCCAGTCATCGAGTACAATACCCCATTTGGCATGTACCTCACTAGACACATGCAACAGCTGGAAAGGCCACAAAAGTACCTCATGAAGAGGATCCTAGGCCACAAACATTCATATCATCTACTAAGAAGCGATCTCTGGTTGACTTACAAAGCCATGTCTGACCCAGCTCTGTTAGAAATGCTACATCTAAAGAAATCCCAATCCCTCCACACCACACGCTCCAGAGACCTCAACCTCATTACCACAATCAACATAACATGCTGGAGGGACAGGCTCATGACCCAGAGACTGCCCATGCTCTGGAATAGACTTCACATACATGCCAAGCAGACTACCTCACTGGCCCTCTTCAAGAGAAATCTTGATGAGTGGATGGGAAATAGAAAGTTCACCCTGGGGATCACTCTAGTGGCTCTACTTGATAGAGGCATGGGAACTAACGTTGGGCGGCACGATGCCAGAGCACTTCTATGGGGTAGGCTTGTAAAGTCTCCAGGGCCATTAGCCTAGTACACACCTATGAACACCTAGGCCTAAGGCCAAACCCACCACAAAGAAAGGCAGTGTGGGAAAGCCTCCACATAGGCCTAATGGCTCCCAGTTTCTGGGATCCCAACAGGATATGATTAAACTGGGTGAGGACTTAATTAACATTGTAAGGCCAGACAGACCACAGGTGAAGCCACCTGAGGAAAAAGGAAAAGGGGTGGCTATACTGATCTTTTTCCAGATCCCTTACTATCTGAAGAGAATTCAGAATTGGAAAACTCTGGCTCAGAGGAAGTACCCTTTTACATATCCTTTGAGGAACCAGATTCTGAGAAGAACCTTCCCTCTGCTTCTCCTCCAGAGGATCAAACTTTTTGGGAAACTTTTCATGCAATGAAGCAACATTTTCAGTGGGAAGCACAAGATTACCCCAAGCCAAAAAAGGAGTTAGGGAGTTCTTGGACCTCCCCAAACACAAAACTTTAGCTATCCCTGCCATTTTGGATCTGGTAGAGGGTGTTTTCCAGGATGCCTCCATGAACCCTGCCTCACTTCCCCCTGCCCCTAGGAAACCAGACAGATTTTATAGGGTGCAGGGCACCCATAAATATCTGTTTAAAAATCCTTTGGCTGATCCAGAAGTTGTTACTCCAGGGCCTAAACGGGCTAGGGCTAGTGCCTACAAGAATCCTTGGCTCACCGACAAGGAGAGTAGGCCCCTAGACAGGTTTGGAAAAAAGGTGTACACCTCTGCTATCCTGTCTATGAGGGCCCTCAACTGTCAATTCCATATGATCAAATATCAGTAAACCATCCTGGATCAACTCAAGCAAAACATTTCAACCATGGGGATAAAAATCTTTCTAAGGAACTTTTGGACTTGTGTCATTCTACTTCCCAGGTGGCTGAACACTCTTTGCATTGTGGCTATGATGTCATGAAGGCATCCTGCAGGGCAGCTGTCACTGGCACAGTAATTAGAAGACATGCATGGCTTAGGGAACAATCTCTCCCCGATTATGTAAAGGCTAACCTTTTGGATGCTCCCCTTGACAAAGACAGACTTTTTGAACCAAAAGCTGAGACAGTACTCAAAAAGATGAAAGACAAGGCAAAGTCCATGCAAACAGGTAAGGACTTCCTGCAAGTACAACCACCTAGGTTCAGCAGGAACCTTCCTGCCAAGCATTGGTCCTTTCCTATCCAGCCTTGGAGTAAACAGAGAAGGTCTCAGAAAGACAGAGCTTCCAGGCAAAGGCATCACCAATAGAGATCAAGGCAATGGATCTCTGAAACATCCAGGTAAAGGAGTTCTAGGTCACAGCCCCCAGCCCCCAGCCAGAGAGCAATTATGACTCTCTCCCTTCACTCTACCCTCCCGCCAATACCCCAAAACTAGGAGGAAGATTGTCTCTCTTCTTCCAAGATTGGACTAACATTACTTCAGATCAATGGGTTCTAAACATTATTGCAAATGGTTACAAACTCACTTTCAAAGAGCCCTTAGTATACTCAGGTTTCTCAGATATACCCCCAAATCAGAGAACTAAGGCTCTCGAACAGGTACAGATTCTGTTTTCTCAGGGAGGGGTGGAGCTAGTTCCAGAGGAACAAAGAGGGAAAGGTTTTTACTCAAGGTTAATCCCAGTCCCAAGAAAAAAAGGATCTTGGCTCCCTATTCTGGACCTGTGCAGCTTAAATCATTTCCTCAGGATACCAAAGTTCAAAATGCTGACACTTCAAAAATTACTGCCCATGATAACTCCTCAGGCTTTCACGGTCTCAATAGACCTAAGGATACCTACATACACATTCCTGTTCAAAAATCACACATAAGCTTTCTTCACTTCAGAGCAAGCTCCTGTCTCTATCAGTTTTCAGCTCTGCCCTTTGTGTTGTCTACTGCTCCAAGGGTTTTCACAAAGTGCTTGGCATCAGTCATTGCTACTGTAGAACCAAAGGTGTCCAGATTCACCCTTACCTGGACGATTGCCAAATACAAGCTGTAAACATTCCAAAGATCAAGAAAGATCTGAAATTCACTCAGGACCTCCTGACTTCTCTGGGGTTCACTGTAAACCACAAGAAATCCAGCCTAGTTCCATCCAAACAGGTAGTCTTCCTGGGAGCTCTTCTGGACTCTTCCCTCGAGAGTGCCTTCTTCCCCCCATACAAGGTCACCTATCTAACCAGTTACTTGCTACAGATACAGGAAAATCAAAGCATCACAGCCAGGGAATTCCTCAGAGCATTAGGGCTCATGGCATCCTGTATTCTCAATGTATCCCCGGTCAGCCTGCACATGAGGAAGCTGCAGTGGTACCTGGAGAGCATGTAGGGCCAGAACTCTCAGTTACTGGATGCCCAACTATACTTGCTATCTTGCCTCAAGTAGGGGTTCACATGGTGGGCACAGGCTTGTACCAAAAATCAGGGCGTACCTTTCAGATTCTTGTCCCAGGTCTAAATCCTCACCACAGATGTATCGGAGACAGCATGGGGGGCCCACACCCAATACCTCCAAACTCAAGAATTATGGCCCACTCAACACAGAAGGAGGGACATAAATTGGAAAGAACTCATGGCAGTACAAAATGGTTCATTGACTTTCAAGGACAAATGGGACCAAGGGGTCCTAGTAGTACGAAAAGACAATACCACAATCATGTGGTACATATACAGGTAGGGAGGCACACATTCCTACCCCCCTGTGTTGCTTAGCTATGCAAGTATGGGAGACAGCACAATCCCTAGGCCTGCATCTCATGGCACAAAACCTGCTGGGTGAAAAGAATACCATGGCATAACACCTCAGTAGGAATCTGACAGACCCCCCTGAATGACATCTCCATCGGGAGGTTTTCCACACAATAACACAGCAATGGGTGGACATATATGCCAGCAAGGACAATGCTCACCTGGAGAAGTTCTGCACTAGGACAAGGCAGACAACTGCATGGAGAACAGATGCCTTCTCCTTCCCTTGGATACACCTCTTCATTTATGCCTTCTCACCATTGCCCAATTGCCTCTAGTGCTTCTGAAGATCAGGGAGGAGGGCCCAAAGGCCATCCTGATAGCACTGGACTGCACCAGGGAGCACTGGTTCCCCCTCCTCCTCCAGCTTACTAGTCAAAAGCCTTTGATGTTACCTCAGAGGGTGGACCTCCTTACCTAGAAAAAGAGGAGGATTGTGCACCCCAAACTTCAGACTCTCAGACATTCAGCCTGATTTATTCTGCAGTGCCCTACTGCACCTCCAACTTGAGTCATCAGGTACAAACCATTTTAAAAGAGTCTAGATGGCCTAGCACCAGATTTTCTTATTCAGCCAGATGGAAATGATTCTCGGTTTGGTGCCAGAAGCACTGGCTTCAGCAAAATTCTGTTGATATTCCTAACATTCTGGAGTACCTGCCCAACCTAGTAGAGAAAGGGCTCTGTTATTCCTCCATCAAGATGCATGCCTCAGCCATCTCTGCCCACATCCCTAGTCATCCTCCAATTTATTCTCACTCCTTACTGAAGTAATTTCTTAGGGGAGTTATTCACATTAGCCCCCAGGAAGAAACCCACCCCTCCTTGGTACCTCAACTTTGTCCTAGAAAAGTTAACCTTGCCTCCTTTCAAGCCTGCAGCCTCTACTACCTTAAAGTTTCTTACCTGGAAAACAGCTCTTCTACTGGCTATCACTTTGGCCATGAGTGTCTCAGAGTTGCAGGCCCTAAGGGCAGTGGAGCCTTTCATTATCTTCCATAAAGACAGGATCTCCCACCGACCTAATCCTTTCTTCATGCCTAAGGTGATTACTAATGTGCCTCTGAATCAGGCCATTCACCTACCTACCTTCTTTCCCAACCCTCAAAACAGAGAGGAAAGATTACTGCACTCTCTGTATGCACATAGGATGCTACTCATCTACCTGGACAGGACTGAATCATTGAGGAAAACAGACCAGATGTTCTTTACTTTTGCCCCAAGTTCAGAAGGAAAACCAGCTTCTAAACAGAGAATTTCCAAGTGGATTTCTCACAGTATCTCTTTCTGTTACAGACATCATGGCAAAAAGCCCCCTGATTTGATTAGGCCACACTCTACTAGGGCCACAGCTACTTCTACGGCATTCCTCAAAGGGGTTCCCACCAAGGACATTTTGGATGCAGGCTCTTGGTCTTCTGTGCGTACCTTCACTAGGCACTACCACCTGGCAACCTTTTCCAAGTCTAGAGCAGGTTTTACATATACAGTCCTGCAGGGAATCCTCTCCTTAATATACTTCCCTCTCTAAAGCGTTGGGAATCTTCCCAACAATCAGCACTGCAAAGTGAAACATGAAAAACATAGTACAGTTGTGTACACTTACCATAGATATAGATGTTTGAGTGTATTCACTGTTGCAGTCTTCTTTCCTTCCCAACTATCCCATCAGCCTAGTAAATAGGCTACTAGAATCAATCAAGGACCCTACACCTCCCAACCCTTGTTTGGGTCCTCTCTACCTTGGCCCACCTTAAGTACACTAGGGGCCTCCTTGGATCCACACTAACTTGGTCCTTCTAGGGTACACTTGAGAGCTCCTTCTAAACGGGTCAAGACAATACTGAAGTGATGATGTAGGCTGGCTCCTTTTATACCTGAGCATACTGACATCAGTAAGAGGGTCCGCCAGCCTCGGAGGTGAAAACAGTTTTCTCAGGTAGTCAGGTCAGCCAAAGGCTTTCACTGCAGGAAATCCCAACAGTTAAGACTGCACTAGTGAATACACTCGAACATCTACATTTGTGGTAAGTGTACACTACTGTACTTTGTCTGTCATTTGCCCCAGTAAAACACATGTTTTCTGGCTATGTCTTGCAGCACTAGCTACAGGTTAACTGCCAGAATGCATGGACGACTGAATGTGGGAGGAAAGTGTAATGTGTTAATGTGTGTCATGCACACATTGAAACAGAAGTAAATGTCACACGACAAAAACACATAAGCATGACAGCAGCATGGTTTGCATGCACAAGAGTGTGTATACCGTCCAATCAATAATATGTCAGTTAGTATGTTAGCAGCATAACACAATTGGAGAACACAGACAATACTAGTCGACTGGAGGGACCAGGCTGATGGGCCTGAGACCCATGAATGACCTCACAAGCCATCTCCCTGAATGAATCACGCATAGCCCGTGTCATATCCCGAAAGAATGTTTCCATCATGTCCCTCATCTGTGTTTGGAACACATCAGTCACAACCTCCTGTATCTCCTCCCAATAATCATCTTGAGTACGGTCCTGGCATTGTCTCCTTGGGACTGCAGGCATGATGGCTCAGGCGGGGTGAGTCCAGCTTCATCATTGTCATCATCACCGTCATCACTGGAAAACTCTGGCAGTGGATTTTCATGCACTCATCATCATCTGATAGGAGATGTCCACGGGTCCCATGCTCTATCAAGATTAATTGCAAAACACAACAGAAAAGAAAATGTTTATCATGCAGAACATTCACAGGAAGTAACACGTCTATCATGGACAGAGGTACCTTATAAATGCCTGCCCTGCAATGTCCTGTTTATAAACAGGATGTCAGTATTCTTTGGCTTAGAGACACCCACCTGGGTCATTAGCACTGTAAAAATGTATGAATGTTCAAATCTGGAGATTGTACTATCTGAATGTAATGATTTCTATGAACAGCCACCAAGTGTCATTGTTAAAATGAGGAGAAAGTGATATGACAATATTGTGGACAATAGGCAAACCATATGACAAACATCTTAGCTAGGCAGCATAATAACTGGCTGAACACACATTCATATAATGAATACAAGAGTAACAAATATTTTATATGTTCAATCACCACAGCTTGTAATGTATGAAAATGTAACATATGTTGTACTAACAGTACTGTATGCGTACAACTGTATGCATTATCCACCTAAATTTAGTACTAACCAGTAGCCTGCAAAATGCAAACATCCTGATGATGCTTGCTGATTATGAGATGCTGAGAAGAAATGTCTATCTACACAAGTGTCAGTAAACTTGGGCTATAATTGTGTTTTAACAAAAACACCCAAGGTATTGTACGTAGATGCAATACCAATGTCAAACTGAAGGGCATGGGACACAGTCTGCAAACAGCAGTGCAAACAGTGACACAGCAGATGTCCATTTATTCTATGAATAGGCAGGCTATGCACAACAGATCAGTCACTGGAAAGTACAGCCACAAGCACAAGCGTTCCAAACCATGCATTATAAGTAGCAATCTAAGACTTGTACCAAAACATCCACCTCAAAATATGTGTGAGAGATACGCTAACACAACTGTTATTTAGTTTGTGGAGTATAATTCAAAAACTTTGTGCTGAAACGATAGCTTAATGTTACATGATGGTTTAACATTTTTGGATTTAAATCACAGCTGTAAGCACAGTTACAGTATGACAATTTCAGTTACCTTACTTGACACATAATGGGTGTTCCTGCAGTCTAATCAATATACATGTTATTGGGAAAAATACAGGCTTGTAAACTGGATCAGATGCATTTCATTTTATAAAATAGAAAAGTAATCAACACACCTCACTCCCTCCACTGCTCCTTAACCTTGTGCACTCAGTTCCTGGTCAAATCTTTATCACCTGAAACAGCAAGTATGAATGATGTATTCCTCAAGTAACAGTGATATATATTGATAAGAATGGTTTCTACACAATGTATTCATGAAGAATGTTAAATAATCACCATATACATTTCCAGAGTTACATACAGGTTTTAACATCTTTGAACACAGTTTGGAAGACATGAGATTCAAGCCTGCAGCTACAATGTACACCCAAACATCCAAACTCTAACACTGAGAGATGTCTACCTAATCCATCTTAGCTAAAAATGCATTTTTTTTTATTGCAGTGAAAAGACTTGGTTTTACGGTATCACCTGGATGGGGGATGGTCGACTAATATGGATCCTGTCTTAGGATTTCAAAGTATGAACATTTGCTAGTCATGTAGGTAAAGAATTTGAAAAACATCAGTCATGTCAGCACTGTGTTCAGAAACATTAACATTAATAGAAATCATTCACTCCTCAGACGGTGGGACAGTGTCATCTATCACAGAGCTACTGTGAAAAGGACCATACAAGTTGCTGTACATAAGGGACACAGTAAGGCATGTGTGAGCACCATGCTATTCCTTGGGAAAGTGCACATCACTGAGTAAATACATACATCTTCCCTGTTCTGCATTTCAGCTGTAAGTCTGCCTATCCCATACCCTCAAAAAACTAAGGATGATGGTGTTCTTGAATTGAATGTAATATTTAATGATAAAACAGAACTTGATAGCAATTTTACAAAGTACACAATATTAACAAAAGCATTGGTCAGACATATAACAGCCTACAGCAAGCTTTACTGACACTGCTGTTAAAAAGCTGATGGTAACCAACCATTATGGATTACAAATACAGTACATTCGAAGGAATTCAATGAATAACCAAGTTGTTCACAACCATGCTCAAAAATATATGATAATGTCAATAAGTGGAATATGCTTCTCTAAAGAAATCTGACAGTGAATTAAACCAAGATAACAGTTTCAGATATGTTTCCCCTATTTGGATTGGAACCCATAGCATGCCAAAATGTAGGCATGTTTTCCAGTTTCCTTACTGGCTAAGCTAACAGGCAGCATGATTTTAATTTTAACAAATAACTACTGCAGGTGTTTATTTGAATTCCTGCAGAAAATGGATGAATATGGAAACTGTAAACATTTATTGGATATTTTATTGTAAAGACAGTACAGCTAGCAACACATAACTGATAATATATGTGTAAGTAGTCAGACAGGCATTCCTTTTTGACTTAAATAAACATAACTATTTATTAGGAGGAATTAGGAGGAATGAATTAAAGAAGTTAAGTATGATATTTTATTCCAGTGTATAACAGTGCAGTAGGCAATACTGTGGAACTATAATGGAAAACTATGACGTGCGCACTTATCTGTGGCCTAGGCGCTATAGGCATCACTCATGAAGGAGGACAGTGGCTGTGTGAAATGATATCATTATATGTTGTAAAACATATGTACATCTACAAAAGTCATAGTTATAGATATTATAAACATTATTAAATAAATTAACAACATGGGAATTGAACCCACACTTATAAGGACAGCAGTTACTATGCCCACTTAATTATCCCCATGAGCCAATGGTTACAACAGGTACTTAATGCTTATAAAAAAATCTATCTGATATATATGGGGCAGGACTACATCTCTAAATTCCTTGAAAATGCTCATGTATATGTAGGATAATGACACTTACTGTAGGGATCCACTGGCTGCCTCTGCTCCTCGGTGACCCTCATTTGAAGCACCCTCACATCCCTCTGATGCAGGTCGTCACAACAGTAGTGAACCTGCATTCCAGTGCAGTAGATCCCTGTTCATCTTTAGTGCTCCCTCACATTCCACTTCCATACATCTATCATGGTGAAGTTCTTTTACCTGGCTCTCATCTGATGCTCTACTCTGGTGTACATGGTCAACATATGGATGGTCTCCTCATTGATTCATTTGGGTGCATGGACATGTTTCAGCCTCCTCAAAAGTAGCCATCATGATCCTCAATTGGAAAAAGCCTGAAAAATGAAAAACAAAAACAGAGAAATGGTCATGGAGATCCCACTCATTTTGCAGTTAGCAGTGGCCTAATCTGTAAATGTATCAAAATCAATATTTGAAAGTGGTGCTGATGTCATGTTATCAAATCACTGACAGATAACAGCACATGCCATACATTATACTGTTTATTGATACTTATTGTGTGTTTACATAGTACACCTGGATGTTATGGCACTTGAAGCCAATTTATGTGGAGGTGGGCAAATGGGATTCCAAAACCTTGAATTTTAATGAACCTCATTAATTGTGTATTATACAAATGGTATTTAAAGGTGGGTGCACATTAGGTGCACTTTGTTTCTGTGATTCAGAGTGGTAGTTATATTGGCAATTGGTAGCATTTCTGTTTTGATGATTGTTACATCTGCTCAAGATGGTCATTGCCAAAGGTACTTGTTTAAATTAATTGTTGCTCAAAATGTGATCTTTAACAGAAGTTGTTATAAGTTACTAGACTGATGTTTGATTGGCATTTATGCATACAGATGTTGCTGTTTTAAATAACTGATTTCAGTCCCATACGCAGTTGTACAGACAGATTTATATTCCAAATGTGAACAGTATATAAAGACAAATTTATAGATCATCCACAATTCTTACTGGTAATTCCTTGCACTCTGTGGTGTAACTATGGAAACCTACAGATTCCGACACTATCCATATATACTGTGTTATGTCAATATTATAGATATTTCCTAGCAAAACTGTTGCTGTTACGGATATTTCTTCAGTGGTACTTATTAACAAAGATGTTCTCACAAATGGCTCAATATACAAAGGATCCGTACTGTCTGTGGGCTTTCTAAGGATCCTGAGGTTTGCCGATATTTTCCTTATGTTGTTCAATTTTTACTATGTGTAGTATGTTAATGTGAAATGCACAAAGGCTCCTGTGGCATGATGCTGTTGCCTTTGGACCCTCATTCAATATATAGGTAGTGTGAGGGGTTCTAATCTCATTCACAAACTCTAAGGATATTTCAAGTTATGTTGATTTTACAAATGTTATGTATGAAGGCATTGTTGTTACTTTTATAAGTCACATTAGTATTTGTCACAGACAGTGCTATACAGACCTTTGCACTGACCAAGAATGCATACCGTTTATGTTGCCATACACTGTCCACAGACTGAACTGCATAAATGGACTCACACAGGAATATTATCATGTGCATGTCACTATCTTTCAGATGACCAACAGTCCTAGGGGTGAGGACTTCTCACCTCAGGAAAATTAAATCATTATTGACGCTCTCCGGCAACATGGATGGAGACTGCTTGGCCATTCTGGTGATACAGTTTGGAGACATTAAATCTGTACTGATCTCACTAGCATAATAAATGCAGTTGGAGGTCACAGCTGATTCTGTGATGCCTGTAGATGACATTGCTCAGACAAGATCCTTTATGCAGCCAACAGATTAAGATATTACAAGAGATCAAGGGATGCCACCAGTGGTGGACCACCATTTATCCTGATGACATAGCAATATTTCTGGCCTCACTGCATACAGCAAAAGGGGAGTGATGCATACCCAGGGGCAGGATTGAAGCTGGAGCTCCAGGCCAAACATGTGTCTTTCTTTTATAACATGGGTGGGTATAGAAATGATCACTGCAAATTGCTGTAGCAATAGTAATAGCATGCATATTCATGTCTTGTTATTTTTGATCTATAGCAGCAGAGATGAACTGCCTGCACACACACACACACACACACACACACACACACACACACACACACACACACACACACACACACACATCCACACAGGGTGAGGATGATGAATGTAAGTGTAATGACATGTATTCATACAACTGAAGCACAGACAGAGTAGTCCAAACATGTGTAATGCATTAATATTCACAGGGCCATCTACTTCAATAATAAACCAAGGGATGGCAGGGGAGTGCCTCCATATTGTTACTGTGACCAAACCTGTTATTGCCTCAGCCTCATTTCATGACACTGCTGTTTACTGTCATATTGCTATTTTCCCTAGCACTGTAAACTACAGGTACATCCAGTGAGGGTCCAAGCCATACAGGTTCAAGCTCAGACAGACCAGGTATGTTACAGCAAATTTGTCATAGTTTGCTTCAATGTGTAGCACACGTGATACATGACATTTATGTCAATATTTTTCAAGACAGGCCCATCTGGTGTACAGGTGCAATGTCCATCATGTGAGTATCTGCAGCCCCTGTTACTGTGTTGTATATGTGATGCTGTCAGTATTGTTTTTGCTAAGTACATGACTGTGTTGTCTTTCTCTTTACTTTCCCATGACAGGATCCACAGTATTACCCACAACCTCTCCACAGCAGGAGTCTGTCAGTGGTATGCTATTAACTATGTTTCATACCCATCGTTGCTGTTAATCCTGTTGTTGTCCTCCATTAATACTGTGTCCTTCCCATTCCTTGGCCAGTCTGCATCAACATCATCAAGTGCATACATGAGTGTTATGTGTATGTCAAACCTTCTATATGTTTTAACTGTGTTCACATGTTTAATGGTGGCAATGATGTAATCACTAACAGTTGTTTTTGTGCCTACAATAGTTGAAGTTTTTCTTTCTTCAACAGCTCCATCTTCCTATGAAGAGTTGTCAGGTATGTGCTTTGTTTGTATTCCTCACATATGTCATGTATGTTGGCTTTGTAACCTAATTATATACTCCATGTATGTACATTCTGTGAAACATACATACAGTGTAGACCTCATGTAAAGTCATTGATATTTGTAGCATTGCAGTGAGATGTATATGTCATATGTCTTTGATGCTGTCCATCATGTGGTGTAAGCACATTATCCTAATCTGTGTCTGTCCTGTAGCACCTCAATTATCTGTATCGTCCATATTTCCATCCAATGATCAAGATGTGGTTTCAGATGTGTCTAAGCATGGTATTATGGCTGCTAGCAAACAGGACCTGGACGTGTTGGAAGAGTATGTCCAAGATGTTGACAGTGATGTTGCTCCAGCTGTAGCCTCAGATGTATAGCCATTTGGAGGATGAAGGGACAGTGGATGTTGAACAGGGTGAGGCTATTGAAGAACAGACTTCAGCTGAGATCGGTGGTGATGGCAGTTCCCTACAACAGCCTGAAACAGGGCATCATGTTAGATGTAGGCGTGCAGATGTTGTCCATGGCCAGTTGTTGGAGGGTGCCCACTTCCTGCTGCAGGCAAATGAATGCTCACAGCAACAACATCGGTCAGACATCCATCACTTGGATGTGGCACAGATCATGTGGCACACAAGCTACATGTGATGTATGAAGGACTGGAGCACAAACACAGTGAAATAATGGTGGCATTGGCCACTCAAAATAAGAGTCTGCCAGCTGTGGCACAGTTGGTAGAAACCCTGGCCTTTACAGTACTGCAGCAGTGTTGTAGTACCAGCAGGGTTCTGCATGTCCTGACTATGGTCAGCAGATTACAGTCTGTGAGAGGCAGGTCACCTGTCCACAGAACCACCACTGACCATTGAGCATCAGTGTCTGTGGTCCAACTTGCACAGAGTTCAACTGCTGGCCCATCTCCTGTAGTTCCACCGGTCACAACAAGGCCTTCAACTCACAGTCATGCCCCTTAACTTCAACGTGTTGTTGTCCCCCCATCAATCTTCTCTGTGGAGCAACCAGGGCAATTTCTGCACATGGTCAAGGCAGAGTGAACCATAGTGTGAGACATCATCAAGGTTGCCCTAGACTGAGTTAGAGTGTGTCCAGCAGTGTCATAAACATAACTGGCTCATATTATTGAATTACCACTTAACTATGATATATTTTTGTGGCTATTAAAAGGTCTGCATTATGTCCTGTTTGGTTTCTCTTTTTTCATGTCATTAAATTGTAGACATAAGAATGTGTAGCCCTTATGGGTGTTCCTTATTGTTTTTCATGCAGTGATACAACATTCTGAGTGTGTATGCATGCCTGTGTCATTTGTGGCCTGAGTTGATGATCCCAGTTGTGACACATTTAGATATGTTCATATTGTAATACATTATGATGATGGTGTTATGTCTGATGCTCAGTGTGCACATCTAGTGGGTAATTGCCATTAGGTGTAATCTGTGCTGCTGTGCTGGGGCAACACCTGAGCATCAATGTGTAATCTGTGAACTCATGTATCTGTGGTTTGTCCAAAACCACATACAAAAAAACTGAGCTTGAAAGGTTATCATGGGGACTAGTGATTTAGCCCAAATGTTGGATAATACCCAACAATTTGTTTACAAAAAACAAGGTAACATTAAACAAATCTTGGAAAGAGATAGCATTCAAGTTTCTAAGATTTTTTCCAAACACTTTTGTTTTTTGCCGTCTTCCTTTTGCGCTATTCCAGTGGTTATTTATTTCTGTGGTTTGTCATGACTCAAAGTTGTGTATCAGATGCTGTCATGTTGTCTGAGCCTACACTTGTGGCCACAACCTATGTTGTCTACACCTGTTTCTTCTGTCCCCTATATCCTCATGTTTCTCCTCTGATAGTTGTGGGATGTCCTCTTGAGATATCTGTGGTTCTTATGGTAGTTCACCAACATCTGCAGCTGGAATACTGCCATGTGATCTAGTTATCAAGCTGTCTAGCATGGCACACACTGTTACCATCTGTGCTGCCTTCTCAGGTGTGTATTGCTGTGTGCCCGGATGTGTCCAGACATCTGAATCTAGCTTTCAGTACAACAAACACACACTCTGTGGTGTTTCTGATTGTTGCATTTGCTCTATTGTAGGTCTCCTGTGCAGGATTGAATGGTTCTCTGTACAAGATCATTAGCAACACAAGTAGATAACCATAGTCACCTGTTGTGAGGAATGAAAACACATTTGATCAGAATGGATATTTTTTGTGAGGGGTATCCTTGGCTTACATTCTAGCTGTGCTCCTGTACTTACCTAGTTGTAGTCCTTCAGGTATTTCTCCTTGCTGGAATGCAGCCCTCAGTTCACTTTCCCTACATATGGCAGTATCATGGATACTTCCAGGGTGTGTTTCCATGATGTTTATATGCTGCCATCTGCAACACATACAACTTGGCAGTTGATGGCTAGCCATCCCTTTCTGTTTATGTACCAGTCTGCTTCAGGATGTACTGGTGCCTTGATAGGTATGTGTGTGCAGTGTATTGCACTGAGTACATATGGGAAGTTTGCAGTGTTACAGAACTGGTGCATTGCAGTTCTCCACTCCATGGGGATGGATGGAAAGTGTATGTAGTCACTCACATTGCTGCACATTGCTTCCAGGAATTTTGCCAGGATATGGCTGGTAGCTGTCTGTGATACTCCCACAGCATCCCCCATGTGTCTCTGGAATTCCCCAGATGCAAGTACACCCTGGCTGAGACAGACTTTGGTTTCAAGGGGGATGGGGTTTCCTTACAGGGTCTGCACAGACGTGGAGCACACATGTTGCAGACAGCCTGCCCCAGTTGTCTGTCTAGGTGGTATCTGTCAATTATTAGCTGGTCTGACAACTGGTTTAGTTGCATCCTTGCTCTGACTCTAGCTGGGTGCCTTCTAGGGTGCACAGTCACAGTGTCATTTTTGACTTGTATCACTGAAGCCTGTTGCAGTTCATTAACGTCAGGTTGCATTTTTATGTATTCTTTTGTTTTTTTGCTGCAGATTTCGGTGAACCCCATATTAACTTTAATTCCTTGGCGTCCATAAAGCATATGCCAAGGACTTCATAAACAGAGTTGGCATGGCAGTTGTCACACTTAAGTTGTGTTATGTGTGCACAATATGTTTTGGAATCAGATGGGCATGCGCGGAATCCATAATTATCCTACGCTGAATAGCTAAGTACTCAGACTGCCCTCAATGTGTCTTCTGAAACTGCTTATGCAGCAGCTGTGCTGAAGTCTTCCTTCGGTGTGCTGCACTGTCCGCAGACAGCTTCCACAAACTTTATGGAATTTAACACTATGGCTAGGCAATTCAGATCCTGTATCCCAGCACAAAAAATGATTTCCTTAGTTACACTCGTTAGCTCACCCATTATTCCTGATACAGTACTCTGTAGGAATTTTTAAAGTCTGCCAACTCATTACACTCCGAGAACATATGATGCTAGGTACCTACTTCTACCCCCATCACACTTCCAACATTTGCCTTCTACCTGAGGAAAAATTATTTGAAGTCTTTAATTAGCTATTCAGATAAGCTGATAAAACAGCAGAAATCAGAGGCTGAAATGAAGGAAACACTGTCTTAATATGAGGATTCTGAAGAAGAACCATTTCAAAAAATACAGTTAGAAGACACAGCATGCAGAGAAAATCTGAGATTCTCTGCTATACCAGAGAAACCAGAAGGAATAAATTACATTAAATTTAAGAAAGTACACATACACAATGGGACAGGTATTCCACAGCATGATTTTGTAACTAAAAGGGCACACTGTGTATGTTCCATATTTGACCACAGGAAAGCAGCCAAGAGCTATATTAGCAACATTACAGTTATATCCTCAGAAAGAGCTGCTCCTGGCAGAATTGTAGCAGAAGGGAAATATATTAAAACTGGGGATACTACAGCATGGATAGAAAATAATTATTCACTGTACACTAGTTTATTTTTTATTTTTTTTTTACATTTGTTGACCGGGTTAGTCTAACTGGATACATGTCCATTTTCAGTAGAGGCCAGAAGAGAAACAACTATAATCATGCAATCTGGAGATTTTGAGAGGAAGGTATGAGATTCAAGATGCTATATCCAGCTGTTTTTAGAATATTTCTTCTGGAGGTTAAAATGTATATTTTGACGCAGAACAGGATAAGGAGGAAATAAAACATGTTTAATGAGCCAGCAACCAAAAAGAGACTTAGCTTCTCATTCTTCTGACAGTAGCAAATCTCATAGGGGGAATATGCCAGTGAAACATTTTCCATTGTTCCAAAGGAAGGTGACTGAGTGACAGGAAAAATGTGTAGGAGCTAACTAAAACAACCAGAAGTACATTGGACTTGAACTAGAAATCAGTGTTGGGTGGTTGAGAAAATGAGGAAGAAGATCATCAATAATGTAAATAAATAAAAAAAATGTAAAGTGTTATTTCCATAAAATACACTGGACATGAGAGCAGTGCTTCTGCAAGATAAAGTGAATAAAAAAGACGGGAAGATTGTTGGTTGTGTTAAATTAGTGGGAGGATACAAAAACATACTTCTCACTTTGTTATAAATAAAAAACAACAAACCACTACTGACAACTGGACAGAAGTTACTTTAATAACAAAAAAATTTACAGCAATTTTAAAAGAAAAGAACAAGTGCAAATTTTACAATTTGATGCAAAGTGAAAGGTTAAGTTCGAAAAACTTAAGAAACAAACATGACATCAGAATAATGAAAGCTGATAAGGGAGAGGAGTTTATGGTGGTGGTCAAACAAAAGGACTATATATGTAGTATGCAATGTTTGTTTGGATAATTCTATGTTTTATGAAAATGTTATTAAAAGTGTTATTTATTTATAAAGCATACAGATATATAGATGCTTACTGCGGTGGTGGTGCTGCGGTAGCGTTGTTGCTTCACAGTTAGACGTTGCCCGTTTCAATTCTCAGTTAGAGCATCTTCTGTGTAGCGACATGCGTGAATGGGCGTTCCTTCGTTGAAGGTTGTGCATTAGGCTCGGCAAGCCAGTACGTAAAAATCTACTGCCATTCATTAGCGGACCGGAGTTCCGCTGTGGCGACCCCTAACTGGGAAAAGCCGAAAGACACAAACAAACAAAACAGATATATAGATGCTTGGCTTTATAGTTGCTTGGTTGAAGGGGTGATTTCAAACCACATGTATGAATACGCCCACACTTCTAAACCAAAAATAGGTAAATTATTTGGTGTGCCAAAAAGTCACAAAGATGAGTTTAACCCACCATACAGACCAATAGCTTCAGCAGGAGCTTCCAAGTTAGAAGCTATTTCTAAATTTGTGGATAGAGCATTGTTGTTAGTTAAAAGTATGCCATCCATTGTAAGGGATGCCTTTGATATTTTGGAAAAAAATAAGTCTACATGAGTTGAAAGAGAGGATTTATTGGGTACAGTTGGTATAAATTCACTACACACTGTTTTTCCACATGAATTAGGAATGGAATGGATGGCCTTCATTTTAAAAGAAAGTAAACAATACACCTTGGGTGAAACTAAGTTCCTTGTAGGGTGCACAGACCAAGTGTTTACAAACAACTTTTTTTTTTCTGAAGGAAAATATTACCATCAAAAAAATGGGAGTGGCAATGGGAGCATGTATGCCTCCCAATTATGCCAATTTAGTGATGGCATACTGGGAATTGTCTATTTTGCCCAGTCTGCCAGGATATTAATCAGTGAAATACTACTATAGGTTTATTGATTATTTGTTTTTTGTTTAGAAGAGTGATATGACTTTATTGAATAGGATTTTTTCAGGACATGAATGAAAGTACTACTTTTTTGAAATTTTCTATCAACACTAGTAAGGTGGACATTCAATTTTTAGATGTGGAAGTATATAAAAGGCAGGGAACTTGTTTGTTACATTCTACTATTAGTTACAAAAATTGTTCGAATAATGCAATATTGCATTATTCTAGTATGCACCCCACTTATTTGACCACTACATTATAAAAGGCCAACTGGTCAGACTGACACATGTCACTACTGATGTTGAGTTGTTGGATAGGTTTTCCAAAGCAGTCCATGACAGATTTGTTTTTAGGGGATATCCCAGTGATGTTGTTAGGGGGTTATGGCAAGGGACACCAAGTATTGTTCACCTGCAATTACTCAAAATACAAAAACATTGGTCTCTTTTCATGCCTTTGACTTTTACAGTTGTTTATGGTAATATTAAGCAGCTTATAAGTAAAAATTGGAGAATTTTGTCAGCTAATGAGAAGGTTAAGAAAGTCATTAGAGACAAACCTTTATTTATAAATAAAAAAGCATGCAACATTTAGTCATTAATGGAAGTGCAAAACAATACAACATTGACCAGTAAAAGAGGTACTTTTAAATGTATGGGTTGTGCTATGTGCAGGTACATTTGTGATAGTCCATATTTTACATATTGTAGGGCAAATAGAACTTATAGTGTTGCCTGTTTTTTTTTTTTTTACTTGTGGTTCCAAATATGTAGTTTATTTGGCTGAGTGCAGTTCATGCCAATTATATTACATTGGAAAAACTATAAGGGAGCTTAGGAAGCAAGTCTATGAGCACCATTATGCAGTTAAAACTAAGAATTATGACAACACTTTAGCCAAATATTCAGCAGAATGTCAAGGTTTTAAAAAGTTATTTTTTCAGTTATTCACTATATATCAGGTTTGAACAGCAACATCAATTATACAGTGGTTTTAAAGCACCAATTCAACTTTAAAAAGTGGAAGTGAGCTTGTTTTAACCCAACTATTTATTCTTGATTGGATCTATTGTGTCATGTGATTTTTAATTAAGAGTATTTAAATTGGTTTTATTTTGCTGATACTTTGTTCTGATGAAGACCTTTTTGGTCAAAAGTGCTTAACATTTGGTTATTAAAGTGATTTGTCTTTTGTTATTGGTAGCAGTTTGTTGTTTTTTATTACTGTATTTTTTGTCTCTACCTTCCAGAAGATTTGCACTGGTATTTTACTTTGTTATTAATGTTTAGAAGAACAATTAAGGAACTGAAAATGTAATTGAAAGTAATATTTGTTTTCTTAGTAAAATGTGTATAATAAATATCTTGAAGCATACTGGATGTTTTATTGTAAAGTAGGTCAGTATAGTATGCAAAGATATTTTAAATATTAGATGGGGTCTCATCAGTGACTGCTATTTATGCTGGTGATAATTAATGTCAGAAAGCACTTTTTCTTGACTCTAATACATCTGGGGTTTATACTGTAACAAGATAAAGGCTGGATATAAGCAATATAATTTTGTGATCTTCAGGTGCTGAGGGAGATTTAAAGTTGTATTAATCATATTATATTTGCATTAAACTATACTAATTTCCCCTATTTTATACTTTTGGATGTATAGATTAATGTTCTTCATTCATGCTACAGACAAAGCAATTTTTGTTTCTAACCAAATATGCTAGAAAATGGAAAGTATGAAAATTGGTAGTTTCCCAACATTTGAAAAGAGATGTTTCTTGCATTTGTAAAAGTATTAGGTGCTTTTTACATCAGCAAGTGCTAGAAATTGGAGACGGTCAGTCTACAACTGCTGGCAGTTAATGAAGAATGTGGTCTGTGGAATTTGTATAAGCAACATCATAATTAGCATTCAAAGGAGAATTGGCAAGCAGTTCAGGGAAATAAATTAAAGTCTTATACTGAGAGAAATTAATACCTTTGCAAGAAGTCGTATCCTCAGCAGCCTTGGTACTTAGATATTAAATATAACAATGCATTATTTAGTTTATTCATTTAATGCTAACCAGTGCACTTTTTTTAAGATCCAAATCAGTTACCTGAGAGCATGCAAACTGATTTTCACATCTGGGAGGGAACTAGAGATAGGATAAGGACAGATGGTATTTGTCCAAGAAGAGAAGAGGTTCTGGCATGTACTTCCAGTATGGTAAAATCTAACTTTAGAATAGGTAAAGCGTGTGGTTATAGCTGTCTAGTTGGGGACAAGTGCCCTATATGGAGGGGCAACTTTTTGAAATGCTTTATATCTTTGGTGTGAGTTGAAAGAGTTTGAAGGGTTGAACATGTTTGTGAGTGTTTTTACTGACTTAAAAATGTGATATGAATTCAAACAGAGATGAGAAACAGCAACGGCATACAAGTCTATCAAACATTAATGTGTGCATGTAAGTTGCAAATTGGAAGCATACTGAAAATAACTGTCATGCAGAATATATGAATACAGTATTTCATCAGAATGCCTTATCAATTTTATCATGGAATGTCAATTACACTGCAGGTATAACAAAAAGCAGAGTACTGATTTATCAAGTACAAAAAGTGACAGAAAGCATGGATATAGTAAAATTAAGACTGTACTTTCACTTCAGTTAAAATGAATACCTTTTGAATAACAAGCCAGATGGCAGTAGGACATTACAGTTAAAGGCACTTCAAAAACATTTCAGATGACCAGGCTGGGACATCAAACAAAGTTATCATTGTATCAAACCAGATAAACAAACAAACAAAAAAATTGTTGATATTTCTGCAATTAAAGAGATAATACTGGTAAGAAAAAAATATTATATTAGGTAATCATACAATGAATTTACCTGAAGTGATCATAGGAAAACTAATGTATATAGTATAGTGATTAGTTTCAGCAAGATAATACAATGTTATGCAACCATTTTAGTGTGTGCCTTCCTATCATATTATGAGCATTTATATGTATAGCGCCCTTTGAACAGGTACATTAAAACAATTGATGGGCATTATAATAAAGGTTGGCAAAGATGACTTAAAGGAACACATATACTGTGTGGTGCTTACAGTTTTATTTTCTCTTATATTTGTTCTTTCATTAGAGTTAGGCATCATAATATAACTGTAGTATATTCATATAATGTTAGTAGACAAAAACTGGTATATAACTGAAAAGACCGGCAACCTCCATACAACACATTTATAAAAATTCTGCATACATGTGCAAAAACTTTTAATGCTGATACCCTTTGTCATTACTATTAGCAGGGAAGGGCATACCACTGTTAACATATTCTTTGAATCACGGAAAAATTACAGCTCTTAAAGACCATTTATATAACATTGCAGAACCCTAAATAAAGCATTTTTTGAAAAATCAGCTGCTAATAACATAATGATTTCAGCTTTAAGGACAGTAAACACAGGTTTCAGATGTTTTCAGGTATCATGGTATGGAAAGACTCCTACACAAGTTAAACAAGTGGTAAATATAGGTAACAGTACTCGTAATTATTGAATTGCAGTGCATTAGAACATCAAACAGCACACTGATAACTAATCAATCTATCAGGATTAAGTACAGCAACATACAGTTCAAACAGTGTATAAAATATATACTTATGAGCCCATAAAATATATACCAATTAAAATTATGAGGATAGTTGTCCTCCAGAATGGCATGATATAGGATTTCAAACTAGCTTGGGGGGGGGGGGTGGCATGTGCAATTCTAGAAACCGAATATTTTTTTTTTCCAGCTGAAAAGAAACAGGTTATCAAAAGTTATCTAGAGACTATAACACAGGAAGCACAGGAAACAGACAAGATCAAAGCAGACCATTCAGAATCTTGGTTTAAGTGTCTGAGTAATTTGAATATAGTGTGGACAGACAAACATTTCCCACTATTTTTTTTTTTTGCAACATTTTTCATTTTTTTTAAAATTATGTTTATCAAAATTTGTTTTAAAATATTGCTGATTTGTAAGTCTAAAAATTCTAAAAAAGTGTATAAAATCACCATTAAAATGTTATTAAAATCACAGAGGGAGTTAAATGATTGTATAATTTATGTAAATTAAATATGGCACCCCAGCCTCTATTTTCTATTGTAACTATCATTATGTGACAAAAGTACTGAGCTTAATGAACTGTGGGACAGAAATGCTTTCTCATGAAAACAGAATTGTTTTTCTGTAGTTATTACCTGGACAAAATGACTGTGGACAAAAAAATGACTGTGGACAAAAAGGAGACAAGCAAAGAACATTAAAATAAAAGAATCATGATGTAGGACTTAATCTATCAAGGATGGTATGTTTTGTACATCACCTTGAGATGTTCCTGTTGACCATGAGAAAAAGCACATCTAGTCATTCAAAATAAAGAGAGCAACATAAAAAAGGATACTGGACTACTGCAATGCGTTACTTGTCAGATATCTTTCCTAGCTAACTTGTTCTGTTATAGGTATCAGTTGCAGTTTTTTCTTAAACAAAACAATATTTGTAAACCTCCTCAAAATGTTGTTCTTTCAGATTGTTTAGTCTCATATTAAATTATATTTAACCTCTAATTGTGTCTCTCCTCTAAAGTGCTAAAATACAGAACTGTGATGTATTTTTTTAATTGTAGAATGTGTTGAGCTGTGGAACTTTGTTAAGCAATCAGTGTTTTTGTGCAACAGCCACATATTAAAACTGTTAGTAGTCACACAATCAAACTGTAAAAAAATACATGAATTATATTAAGAAGTGCAGGGTGCAATTCACAATGTTACAGGAGACATATTTGGAGAGAAATGAGCATGTGAATTTGGCAAAGAAAGGACTTCAGAATGGATCCACAGCAAAGTATCAGGGTCAAAGGAAAAGAGAGGCTCCAACAATGATAGAAGAGGAAAAGAAAGACAATAATGAAGGACTGATGATATTGAGAAGTTATTGGCAGGGAACAAGGACTGCATTCACATGTATTTATATTCCACCTAAAAGTACTATTATGGAGAGAAAGATAATTTTGGAGAAATTAGATTTCAGCAGGGGATATTATTTACTGTTGTGGACTAGAGACTGATTTCCAATAGTGAGAATGTATTATGGGAACTTGAAGGGCAAATATAACAAAAAGTGACATGTTCCACCTAAAGAAATCCAAGTCACTGCGAGCCACGCACTCTAGTGAGCTAAACCTCACCACAACAATAAATAGAACATGCTGGAGGGACAGATTCCTTTCACAGAGACTCCCCATGCTTTGGAACAAAATTTCAAACTACATTAGGCAGAGCCCCTCACTAACACTCTTCAAGAGAAACCTTGACGAGTGGATGGGTAACAGAAAATACACCCCTGGGATCACTTCATTGGCTCTGCTTGACAGAGGATCAGTTAGTTAATCAATGGGGCAGCAAAAGCCGACACACTCTGGCTAGACTTATAAATGTCCTCGGGCAGATAGCCTAGTACCTACCTATGAACCTATGAGAGTAGATTTCAGAAGAAATATATGAGAATATAAGTAACAGAAGCAGGGTTGTCATCTCACAGCAAGAGGTTCACCAGTTTGATTCTCGGCTGGGGTGCTCTCTGGGCATGTCCTCCCTGTGTTTACGTGGGTTTTCTCTGGGTACTCCTGTTTCATCCCACATTCCAAAGATATGCAGTAGGTGGACTGGATACTTTAAGTTAGCCATAGGAGTTAGTATGCATTCAAGTGAGTGATAGAGCAACAGTGGCAAAACTATCCACTCGGCAGTGTGAGCCTTGGCTGTAGATGACTGTTAGTGTTGAAGTGGCACCCAACCCCATGCAAACTTTTGACAGCATTAATAGAATAATGATGATTCAGATGGAAGTGGAGTATAAGAAAACACAGCTATTGTTTGTGAGTATTGATGCAGAGAAGGCATTTTATAGTGTCAGCTGGGATTTCATGAGCAGGGCAATGGTAGCATTTGAGTTTCCTTCTGTAATTCTAGGGTTAATTATATGAAGGGTTAGACGCAAGAACTGAGGGGGGAGGGTTCCCCTCTGACAAACTGTATTTGAAAAGAAGAAGCAGGCAGGGGTGTCCTCTTCCCCTTTATTTGTTTTATACTTAACAGCCATTGGTAAAGAAAATAAGAGACTCACAAATTGAAGGATATAGTTGGTATGGTAATCGTGTAGGATAGCTTTATTCTCAGATGACATTATTTTGTACTTGATAAATCCAAAAAAAGGAATTTCATTGTTGTGGAAAATTGTGGACAGTTTCATGTGTTTTCATGATATAAAACAAATGAAGACAAAACAAAGGCTATAGTAGTATAATATGTATACACACATGAATTGATTCAATAATACCCATATCTATGGGGACATAAGATGAAGTATTTAGGTGCATGGATCAAAAATAATTTTATTATGACAGTTAAGAATATGTGGGAAGAGACTAAACGAAAGAAAATACAAAAATTGAGACACTGGAAGCACTTGATCATGGCTATTGATAGAAATATACAATCAGTGAAAATGTTCAGTTCCTCTAGTTTTTCAAACAGATCAGGTGTGAATTCCTAGGCAATAAAGACTCCCTTAAAAGGCATACTGAAGGCCAGTTAAGCTGGCTGAAAGCACTTATTCCTGTTCTTTTGTTTTTTTTTTTTGTTCTTTTGTAACATTAAATGTGTGCTTTTTAAGGGAGTCTTTATTGCCTAGGACTTCAAGCTTCAACCGCCTGTTGTTTCTGTACTTGGTTCTTGGACTATCGTATTTTAAATAGATCAGGTGTGTTTTTATCAACTGTGGAGAAGTTGTTGATTATAGTTAATAAAGAGTAGAGAAAACATCTGAGAGGGGAAGAAGGGAAAATGTAAATGGGATAAGTAGTTTCTCTCCATTGAACAGTGTAGTTTAAGATTACATGATGTGAAGGAATACTTTACAGCTATGCAGTTAATGCTGATATGCATTAATTAATCAGAAAGCTATAATCAAAGTGGAAAGGCATGATGATGAAACGGGGAAGTTCAAGAAATAAGGAGGGAGCAGGAATTTTGGATGTAGGCTGTATAGGAAATAATTACAACCATGAAAAACATTTTACATAATAGCAAAAAATATTCTAAGTCAACACGGGAATGGAGAAATGAAATATTCCAGTATGGATGACTGTACGTAGGAGCAAATAAAATAGGCAAGTTGGAGCTGGGATTTGTTGAAGAAAATAAACAAAGGAACCAGGGTATTTGAAGCTAATAACTATGGAGAAAAAGGTAACAGAATGGGAAGAGGCCAAGTAAAAGTTTGGACTACAGACTAGAGATCGACTTCCCTACCAGGGATTGATTATACAGTATACATAAAGAAAAAGGGCCAGGAAAGTTCTAAATGAAAGACCAACTTTGAGTTTTTAGTTGAGTCTAGAACAGAAGGTGCTTTTAAAAGGGGCTAATTAGTAGGACATATAAAGTACTGCATGCTAGCTAGAAGAATAAATCAGAAAATGTTAGAAAAGATGGGGAAGATAGAATGGAAAGGCAATATACGAAAGAATATGGGGAGGATATCCGTATGGCTCTTAAGTAAGAAGTATAAATCAGAAAATGTTAGAAAAGATGGGGAAGATAGAATGGAAAGGCAATATACGAAATAATATGGGGATGATATCCGTATGGCTCTTAGAAGCTTTAGGATTTTCGCATGGAAATGTTTGCATAAGTATGTTTATACCTCTAGTAGACTTCTGAGAATTTGCCCTCAATCTGATTGCAATTGCTTCAGGTATGATGGGAAAAGAGATAGGTAATTGTGAACATGTTTTTTGCACTGTCACAAGTTAGCAAATCTAAAAAGAAATTGCCTACAGAGCACTTTGTCAGAAATGTTGGGGGAGCAATGATTGTAACTATGGAAATAATTCTTTTGAGTTCAGATATAAGATTTGAACTGCTTAGTTATAGCAAAGTCTTGTTAAACTTAATGCTGTTAGCTGCCAAAGCAGCAATTATTAGAAAATGGAGATCAAAATCTAAATCATCAGTAACTGAAATATTAAATATTTTAATCAAGATAAATTAATTTGAAGTGGGGTGTTTATAAAAGGGATAGAGCACAGTTACACAGAAATAAATGGAATGTGTGGGAACAATACATGCAGAATAATATTCAGAAGGAGGAGGAGTGAACATTTTAAGGTAAGGTAGAACCTGAGCAATATATGTAATGTATGACATAAAATAATTATTAAAAAAGAAAACATGTATGTATGGTGCATGAATCTAATGAGAAACATATGCAATAGTTTGTTTTCCTTTATGTAACTCTATATGCACCCATGTTCAAAATGTGTGAATTTTATAAAAGTGTTAAACATTTTAAGGTAAGGTAGAACCTGAGCAATATATGTAATGTATGACATAAAATAATTATTAAAAAAGAAAACATGTATGTATAGTGCATGAATCTAATGAGAAACATATGCAACAGTTTGTTTTCCTTTCTGTAACTCTATATGCACCCATGTTCAAAATGTGTGAATTTTATAAAAGTGTTAAAAATATCCAAATCTGAAACAGTAAAGGGAAGATATAAGGCAGACAGCAATGTTTACAGATCTCCTGGGATCTAGGGCAACTATCCCCAATTAACCTACAAAATTGCTGTATCATTCCATGACAGTATTTTTATGGGACACCCTCCAAAAGAAGTCATACAGCTTAAATCATGTTAGAGTTTAGCCATCTTTCCCTTAATAGCTAGTTGAGTAGAATGGTCACATATTCCCCAAATCTGTTCAAAATAAAGTGGTCCACATACTAGCCTTTTCTAGCAAGAATATGAACGCCCTGTCTGATCTCCTGCCTCTATAGGTTTTTTAGAAAAATAATTCATATCACATATATAAAAGATTCATGTTGACTTATTGAATGAAGGTGGTTTTGTCGAAGATATCAGACTGAAATAGATTCCCTGCCAGCCACCAATAAATCTGTTTGCTCCAGAAAGAGCCAATCTATATTCCTTCTGAATACTGAATGACCTCTTCAAAGAAACAATCTATTGTACTGTTATTGTTTTAACAAATTTCAATCAAATCTTTCTTCATCTTCCAAAAGGCCACTGAGGTACAGATTACCCCTCACTACATTGTCTTCCAAAATTTTCAACTTTTGCTCAGCATTGACAGCCTGGCTGTTTAACACTACATATTTATTCCATAACTCCATCACTGTCTGCTAGAGTGGTAACAATGAGCCATACTGCCCCTTCAGAAAATTCTATGGAATCATCTCCAGATATTCACATACAGATTCAATGACTCAGAGGCCACTTTCATTTGTTCTCACACAGCACAGCTTTCATGGCAATATAGAAATCAGTTTTCCAAAGCCGCATAGCAGAATGTTGATTACCTTCCTCACTTAATGGCAAATACTCATCCATAAAATGCCCTTCATATTCCTTTTGATTTTCTGCAAACTTCACTTAAATGTCTTAAATCTTTCTACCATGATGAACAATACCTTTTAAGTGTAAAAAAAAAATTGTTTTAATCTGACAAGAGTGGCTGAAGGAAGTGACGAACCTCAGGAAACAATCAGACTCCCCCAGAAGAAGGTTGACTTAAAGACCTATGAGCTCTCTCTATTTTTCCTATAATAATCCATCTTATAGATTCAAATATTTGGGAATCCATTCAGAGGGAAAATAAACTCAGTAGTCCCCTCCATTTACTAAGGAAGCCCAAAGATTCTCAGATTCTTTCTCCTAGATGCTTTCCACATTTTCAGACTTGTTCTGTTTCAGCAGAAAGACATTATTGATGTTTGTTCTTTAATATGCTATCTACATCTGTTAAGTGAGATTTCAGTGTCCTTCAGTGTTTGATCATACTGTTGCAGAGTTTATTTTTTGAAAATTCAGTCTATTTAGAGAAGTGATCTTGAAATGAGTCAATTTTATTTTGGAGCTCCTCTATTTTGTAGGTTAGGTCTTAAAGACAAATTGATTTCTCCTTTTTGGGAGAGAAGTTTCAAGGATCCCTAGTTCAGAGGTAAATGCTTGTCAATAATACACAAGAAACAGTGAAGATAAAATAAAGAATTTTTGAATAATTCTTAAAAACCTCATATTCGTATTAAAGTAAATCAGGTGATTTAATTTTTGACAAGAATTCTTGAAAAGGAACCAAATCTTCTTGTCAGAGTAAATGATATTAGAGGAGCATCTGTACAATTTTGCTTAAAGGGTGACCATTTTGTTTCTCCCTCCTGTATAGCACATCATTTTACATGACACAATAAGGTACAAACCCCTTATGTGTTATTACACGGTGCAATAGTGCAAGGTGATTTTATGAATTACTCTGATGCAAACTCTGAGTATTGTGCACTACACTGCAGCATAACAGCCTTACTCTTATTTTGCAGAGTAACAAATTTATGTATCCCAGGGTGAAGCAACATCTAAGGTGCCAAGAAATGCATTCCATTTAGGAAATATGACTAACTACTCCCTGGATTTCCAAAAGAACTTTTTCACAAACAGCGATATGGGATATGGACGTCTGGACTCGGTAGAAGAGCAGGAAATCCCAAAGGCATTCGAGAGAGCATGGGACAAGTGGAAAAAAGGTAGGGAGGAAGATGGGATGGAGGGGACGTGAATGCTAAATGCACTTAATGATTATATGCAGATATATTTTGACTGTCTCCTTTTACATCATTTATGCTGTCATTTTGTAAAGTGGTGCTTTCTGATTCTAAAATCTTTACCCTGGGATCCATTAATGCCTACACTAAGTGTACACCATTCTGAGTGAACAGGCAACACACGCATAACTCACAACTTCTTCCTCCTAATTTTAGTTTTCCTACTGATTTTCTTGCAGCCTTAAATATCAAGGGGAATTTGTAAAGGTTACTACAAAGTGCAGACCACATGTACACTTACTGTACTCTTTCTGAGTGACTAGAAAGCACAAAAAATGTGATAGGGATATTCTTGAATACAGATCATGCACAGTTAATGTACACTTACTGTAGGTATTAATGAATCTGGCCTTAGTTACTTACGTGTTACTATATTTATTAAGTTTACTAAACTTATGTTTCCATTTACTGTATGTTGAGCCATTTCATGATTGTGTGTAATTTGGTTCATTCTTTTGATGATGCATTTATGGGAAGAAAGTGTGTATATTGGGTAAACATGTTTTCATATAGTCTGCAGAGATTTTATCACATAAACCGAGACAGAATGCAACACAATCAATAAATAAATAAAGTTATTTTCGTGTAAAGATATCAAAACCAAATTGGAACAGGATAAAATTCCCATTAACGTGTAAAGTGCATGTCATATAATTTAATAACACAAATGTAACACTAGTTTTGCACCATGAGATGATCACTTTTAGAAAAAAAAATGAGGGGCATGTGAATTACCCCAATGATAGCTATAGTGAGTGTTTGTGTACAGATGTGCACTGATTTTTTTCCAAGTTTTCTTTCTAGTCCTAATCCTTGCAGTGAATAACATCCTTATTTTCATCTTTATCAAATCTTCATCTTTATCATGTATTCCATATATATTTATAGACTTCACTGTGTTCATTGACACCATCTTTATATTTCTTTTCATTGTATCTTCATCTTCAGTGCATTTTTATTTTAATTATATCTTAATCATCACCTTTGTTGTCACCGTCATCATTCTTTGTTATCTGTCAAATTTTCAACTTTATTATATCTTTAGATTCATCTTCATCTTTATTTTCATGACATCATCATTTAGGCATTCAGTTGTTATATTTATCTCACTTTCATCTTCATGTTCATTACATCTTCAGTACATGTTCATATTCATTGTCATCTTCATCATCTTCCTTTTCATCTTTATTGTAATCCTCATGCATGTTCATCACATCTTTGTCATCTTCACTGCCATCATATCTTCATTTCTATCATCTTCACCACAACTGTATGCATCTTCATCATCTTCATTCATATGTGCTTTTACACTGCTTGCCAAGAATATACACTTGCTAGGAATTGTAGTCTGACCCATTTTGCTTTTGTTACTTTGAATATATAAATGCATGTAGTTATTTACTGATATAATGTCTGACTGACTGATTGGGTGACTACTGCATTCTGCTTTACTTTATGTGTCGAAATTTGCTGCAAACTGTAGAAAATGCTGCTATCCTGTGCAAAACTGCTTCTCCTCACAACTGCATTTTCAGAAGGGGCAGCTGATGTGTAATCAGGAAGTAAATTGAAAGTTCTTAAGCATACAATAAATTTATAAAACTTAGGTTCATAGGTAATTAGTAGTCATGTTGTCCAGGAGCCTGTTGAAGGATGTAGCTGAATATCTCAGTCTGGTTTAATGACTTGCCTAGAGTTACACTCTAAGCAAATGTAGGCTGATGGTCTCAAACACTGCACTAGAGGAAGCAACTCATTAATAGCTCATACTCTTAATCCTGTACACTAACTGCACTAACTGTAATACCAAAGTGTATAGTTCAGCAGGGACTTGAAATCAGAATATATGGATCACTGTTCCAGCTGCCATACCATTAAACTATATTTACACTGTTCAAGCAGTTAATACAAATGTAACAGAGCATGATGGCTCCTTTGGGAGAACCTAACGTGTGGTATTGATAGGTGAAGTCAGGTCCACTAGGCATGCACTGCCCAGGTAGAATTTATAGGAGTTAGGTATGTAATAATGGGTGTAGCGTATAAAGGAGCATTTATAGTGTCTGGCACTTTTAGTAAATCACCTGTTAGCTACAGTAATTAGGAATAGAGGGAGACAGGTGTCTATATAAGAGAAAGCCACAGACAAAATGTAAGAAGTCAAGATGTTTAGAATCAAGAGGACTTATGAAGTTAGCTCTGGAGGAGTCTGGAGGGTTTTCGAGCTCCTCCCACTCCCATGATCCCTTGCTGCCCTCTAACCTCCCAGATCTTGGTTGCCACACTCAGCATCAGACACAGATTCTCTGGCTCATGTCTCCAGTGGGGATAAGTAGCTTTATTTTCAAACTTTTTCAGGATTGTGCTCTGTAATTAGTATTTTCTTGTTAGACTTTAGTGCTAGCAGTATAGTAGTGGTATTTTTAATCCCTCCCCTCTAGTTTTGTTTCTCAGTCTGTTAACCTGTGTGTTTTGGCACTCTTTTTTTGTAGTGGCCTTTATTTTGCTCTGATCCCTCCAGAAGGGAAGTCTCCCAGGGATGGTCTGGTTCACGATTGTCCCTGAGTCTCCTTTACGCCTATCCTCCTTTGCCTCTCATTCCCAGAGTACTTTAGAAAGCTCATCACCTCAAGGTCACCTTAATCCTCATTGCCCCCTTTTGGCCTCGGCAGGTGTGGTTCCCCCTTTCACAGTCTCATTTGAAATTCCCCCCTTGGGTATTAGATCCCATTGTGGATCTGATTTCCCATCCCTCTCAGCTCCCGATTCCCAACCTCCAGACTCTTCACCTGATGGCATGGTTTGTCCACTTCTAGTAATCTTGAATCAGTCCAGGCTGGCTTCTCCTGTCAAGAACATTATCCTGGCCTCTCTGAAGGCTTCCACTAGAAAGGTTTACATGAGTAAGTGGAAAAGGTTCTCTATTTGGGCCATGCAGCATAATCTGGACCTCTCTTCAGCTTCCATTTCCAATATCTTACTCTTCTTGTCTTCACTCTCTCAGAAAGGGGCTAGCTTCTCTACTATCAAAGAGCAGTTGGCAGCTATTTCCAACTTTCTTGTTTGCAAAGAATCTACTTTTTCCTCTTGCTTGTGTAAGGCCTTTTTGACCAGTGCTTTTCTGCTTCGGCCTGCTGTCAAGGATCCTTCCCCATCCTTGGGGCCTTTCTTTTCTGCTGCAATCTCTCACACACAGCCCCTTTGAGCCTGCTGCCACATGTGATATCAAATTCTTGTTATAGAAGGCAGCTTTTTTAGTAGCCATAACTTCAGCTAGAAGAGTTTCAGAGCTGCAGGCTTTTTCTATCAACCTGCCTTTCATGGTGTTTCCTAAAGAAAGGGTGTCCCTTTGAACTAATCCTTCATTCATGCCTAAGGTTGCACAGAAGCAAATCTGAACCAGTTAATTCAATTGCCAGTTTTCTTCCCAAATTTGTCTAATAAAGGGGAATATCTCTTGCATACACTAGATGTACATAGACCATTATGATTCTACGTGGATAGAACAAAGGCTTTCCGCAGGCCTGACCAGCTGTTTGTGGCATTCTCTCATAACAGGAAGGGTCAGGTGATCTCCAAACGGTATCTCTAGTTGATTTTGATGTGCATTTCCTTCGCCTATTCATCCAAAGGCTTATCCTTACCAGGCTCAATCAGAGCTCATTCCACTAGGTCAATGGCTATGTCAGCCACCTATTTCACCCATCATTCCCTAGATGACATTTGTGCGACAGCCACCTGGTCTACTCCTTACACTTTTGTCAATTACTACAAGCTTCGCATTGTCTCCAGGAACAGGGCTTCCTTTGGCTCCACATTTCTTCGGCATGTCCTTCCATGAGGCTGCCCAGGATTTAGGGTAGCTGGAGACTCGGACCCAAGAGTGAGGAATAGTGACATGGATAACATCAGATAAAAAGTTATGTACTTACCATAACTTGGCATCTGTGTTATCCTATGTTACTATTCATCACTATCCATTCCTCCTTCCCTTGTCCTGTGGGATCTAGAGGATGTGGAGATGTCCTATCCAGTGGTCAATATCTTCCTTAGCTGCTTTCTAGCTTTACAGCAAACTTGATCTGAGGGGTTAGAGGGCAGCAAGGGATCGTGGGAGTGGGAGGAGCTTGAGACAAAGTTGTTGGTGAAGTTACCGGCTCGGATCTGATGTCAGATCCTACAACCTAAGAATGATGAATTGTGACACAGGATAACTTAGATGCTAAGTTATGGTAAGTACATAACTCTTTTTAACTTTGTTGCAACCACTTGGTAGTGTGAACAGAGACAGAGACAGAGAGAACTGGTACCTAGTTTACATTATTGCAACCACTCGCTCGAGTGAGGCCTGAAAAGAGAACTGTTACATGTTTTACTTTGTTGCAAATGCTCACTAGTATGAGACCTCAGAAAAAAAGAAGCTTTTGTTTGTTTTAGGTTGTGCATATAATGACAGATGTTCAATAAGGGGAGACCCACCATATAAAGAAGATTAACAGTTGCTTCATTTTTTGGGAATGTAAACACAATTACTCTTTCCTTTGATGCTGAGCTAAAACAGGACCAACTTTCCTTTAACCACAGGGATGTCCATCTATAGTAAATTTGAGGCAAAAGAGCTTTAGGCAGAAACACCACTTAATGAAACAAATGTCTTTTACCGCATTATATAGTACCTCTATTAGGGCTGCCTGGCCCTACAACATTTCAGTGGCTGACAGAAAAGCTCTTATGGTTACACAGCCATTATGCACCACCATACTTTGATGCCATGGTTGTCTACAGTGAGGACTGGGCACCCCATTTGCTTAAACTACAAATGGTACTGGACTACTTTAGGGAGTGATGATTTACAGCTAAACGGGCCAAGTAAAATACTGGCCTGGAACAGGCCCAGAATTTGAAATACATTGGGAGGGGTGGTGGAGGCCATCCAAGTCTGGGCCCAACCTATCAGAAATGCAAGACCTAAAACTTCCATGTTCTGACACTTCAAAAATTAAACTGTAATTCTGACAAAAACTGGAAATTCTGAACCTTGCATTTACATTTTCAAGGTATTTTTGCAAGAGGGTTTCTCACTCAGCAACTATAGTCCTTCAACTGCTAATGGATACTGATGATGAAAATTATGCAGGTACTGACTTAATTGTATCTGATTAGTTTTATCAGCAGTTTATACCACATTTTATTGCTCTGGCAGCCCCTGCCACAGACCTGAAAAGGGCTCAGTAAACTAGTTATGAGAAATGGACTGAAATGACAGGGCATGCTCTCGCTATCTTTAAAGGGGTCCCTTATGCACATCCAGTTGTTGTCACACCTATGTCTCATCAAAAGTTCATTATCCAAATAGATGCCTCAGATGCTGAATTTGAAAGCACTGCTGCTACAGATGGCTGGAGATAAGTGACATTCTCTGAATTTCCTTAGTAGGAAATTGTAGAAAGTGTAATGGTGTATTCAGATATTGAGATGGAGTCCTTGGCCATCTGGCCTTGGAGATGTTCTACTGTTGCAGTATTCTTAACATGTGGGATTCCAAACCTGGGGCAGCCCAACATCTGGTCAGTATACCAAAGCTTTTTACTACCTATGGTATGCCATACATCACATATATGGTCCTATCATATGTAAGGCATAAAAGCAACATCCGGATGTACCATTCTTAGAAATTTTCTGCCGCCAGTCTGAATGCATTTTTGATCAGTCTGTTCACCCAATTTGTTTGTTGGTGTATCAAGCCATTCAGATAAGTGCCCCGTTGGGGTTTTCCTTTTCTTAGTTACTGCTTTTTTGCTGTGGGCATTTTCATGTCATCCAGAAAAGGCAAGTGCTTGTGTGGGAGACAAAATCCACATAAAGACAGCTACTAGCTTGAGCTGAATAGTCTATGTAAAACTAAGCAGCAGCAGAAGTTTTGGTGGACCTAAGAAACAGCTACAGATGATCTGAAAAAAAAGCATGAAAAGAGGAAAGGCCAGCAGAAATTTCATGGCAATTCAGGTTCTGGCATCAGAGATAAAATGGATCTGATGTTCTCTCTGAGAAGGTCTCTGATACCTGTATCTAAAGAGATACTTTGGATACAGTATATTCAAAACTCTAAAAGGATAAACAACTATGTCAACAGCAAACATCCCAAGATTAGGTACTAACTTTGCTTCATTATGTTTTATTATATCTTAACCACGCAGTAGTATCCTTAAGTTTATGTTTTTCCCATCCCCTAAACATTTACATGGTAATATTACTTAATTTGTTCTCATATATCTGTTGGATGCCCATTTACACTGAAATTACTTCATAGCACCAGCCAGTACCTCAATACTCAAATGAGGAAATTTGAAATTAATTAGAACTTGCTACACCCAGTTATAGGATCTGTACAATTCATGGCAGCTTTCTTATAAAATCTTTGTTACCTGAATACATAATAAATGAAAATACAAATTCAGCATGCAAAAATTCAACTAATGCTACGAGAAACTACTGTAATAACAGCATAATTAAATACACTTGTTTATAAGAATTAAACTAGTTACTCATTCCAGATTCACTTGGATATGGATGTTAGACTAGTGGGTATTCAGAAGTTAGAAAAGGTTTAAGATGAGAACAAACCTCTTTGCACTGGTAGTATTCACACAACAGGGCATATGGCAGGGTACAGAGGGAAGAGAAAAGGATTCCATAGCTCACACAGAGTGAAAGGACTATGTAGATATTCTGTGAAAGAGTGGCTAGTCCTGTCCCCAGTCCAAAGGCTAGATAGGCAATAAAGTATAAAGTGCGGATGCTGAGGAATTCTTCCAGTTTTTCCAGCATGGCTACAATGGAGACAAAAACATTAGCTAAGAGCAAATTAATAATAACAGCCTTAAGCAGCAAATTAAAGCTAAAACAGACATCTTTCATCTCAAATTTAGTGTGACTCTTTGAAGATCACTGTATTGCAGTCTTCTCATTAAATAAGCAAGACCATTGTGGGACTGTATATAACCTGTACAGATAATTTGTTCTGCAGAAAGCCTGTTAACATATACATTCTTATATTTATAAAATGGGCTGTGAAAATGTTTTAATAAAGCATGGAAAAAATGGTATTCACAAAAAACAACTGCTTAACTGAATGTTCAGCAATGGATGCATGTATTGCAACAGTAAAAACACATATCTGTAATATTGTTTGCTAAAGGATCACTTCTCTTCAACTCAAGCGCATAGGCTTAGGGAATCAGCTCATAGGTTTTCTCTGAGCCAAGCTGAGTAGCAAATATTCACTTATTGGGCAGACAAAATGGAGAGACAGGGGAAAACTAGTGCTATACAACAACATGCTTCTGCAGTATGTAATTAAAACATAATGTGAGATGTTTTATGGTGCAGATTATTGCAAACCCTCCACTTCATGAGACATGTTATGGAACACTACAGTGACTTAACCATATATTAAAAGGTCTTTATATCTCATAATGTGAATAGCTTATTGTGGTTGTACTATGAACACATATATAGTACTATATGCAAGCAACAATGTATGACAGGATGGGTGTTACTTGGGAAATAACACTCACTTAGGGGTGTTGTGAGGCCCAAGACTGCAGGAGGAGGACTCTACATCCTGGCAAGAACACTATTTCCCCAATAACACGCCCCAGAGTCCTTAGGTAATGATCTATCCGATAAATTGTTTCATATTTCCTTTTTTATTAGTGTATGTATTTTTTATATTTTTGATGTAAAATAGTTCCTCCACCTAATGCTTTAAAGTTGCTGTAACATACGTAATTGCTGTTGGACGAAGCATTTTATATCCAAAATATAAGATATAAGTATTTAATGTCAACACACACACACACACACACACACACACACACACACACACACACACACACACACACACACACACACATATATACTCTCTTGGTGTCTCAGAATTACATTTTTTCCTTAACTTTTCCACCATGCTAAACACTGCTTTTTAAAACAGCTTAGTGAGAGGTAAGTAAAATAACATGTCCTTGTAACTCATTTTTCAGTTACTTTTGTTAATCAGATGTTTTAGCTCCTTATTTTCAGCTACCTTGTTTTATTCTAGGTTAGCCACATTTAGGAAGCATAAAAATGATGGTAATTTGCTTTTTTTCACTCTTTGCTTCATTTGTTAATGGGTGATATCTGTACATTAACACTTTGCTGTAGAACATTTGTTCTCCGACAGGGTGTCAGTGTACAATTAGCCCATTATTTGCATGCTACAATTTTACATAAAGGATTTAGGGTGTGTATAGGCTTATATATTTCAATCTTATGAGGATCCTGACTTCAGTAATGAAATAATCTATGCCAATTTCAAAATGACAGGAAATAGTCTTCAAACAGGCCCCTACTGATATGCTTAGATACTGGCAGAGCAATAAATGGATCTGGTTTGTTTTATGTATGCTGGTGCTAAGTTTCCCACAGATGCTGAGCTGTGGTTCTTTAAGCAATGACTGTACATAGTGAGATTGGTGCAATCACAAACGAAGGAATGTCAGGGGCTAGGCTACTACTGGTTGGTTTGGGAGCTGACTTTTTTAGTTATGAGTATTCTGTGATAATAAAGATAAAAGCAAATGTGTTTGCAGTGTCATATTTATGTATTTATTGCAATAGTGCATCAGTGGAGGCCTGGGGAGTAAAACTCCAGAGGGAAAACAAGACAAAAAATGTACAATCACAGTGAAAGTAGAAAGAAACTGTATTGTACAATTCAAAAATGTAAATATTATAATGATAATAATACAAGGTAAATGTGAGGTCAGACAAGATGAAAAATGCATTCCACTGATACTGAGTATATATCATTTTGTCAAAGGTTCATAGGTGTTTACTAGGCTAATGACCACAAAAGCCTTTGTAAGCCTAGCCATGCATCCCAAATCTCTGACAACTTCTAGTACACCTAATAAGTGCAATCAGAGTCTTGGGAGATGAAACACTTACAAGTAGGAGCCTTGGAGATAAGCCATTTACTGGCTGACTGTGTCTATTAGATACATAGGTGCCAAACCAGGTATGAATTTCGTGTTCCTCATCTAAATGTCCAAGTTACACTTGAATTGGGTTAAGGAGGAACTCTGCTTCACATGGATGGGGAGTCTACTCCAGAGAAGGGGTAGTCTTTGGGATGCACATCTGTCTCTCCAGAAGGTCCCATTTATATCAGGTGGAAATAAAAGGAGAGCGAAGCATGTGGGAGAGAATGAGAAAAGAAAAAGAAAAAATAGCAGGAGAGGAAAAGGGGAGGTTAGCATTGTCTTCTGTAAGACTAGATACATATAGGGCGGCACAGTGGTGCAGCAGTTAACATTGTCACGTCACAACAAGAGGTTCTCCAGTTCAATTCTCGGCTGGGCTGCCTTCTGTGTGGAGTCTGCATGTCCTCCCTGTGTTCACATGGGTTTCCTCTGGGTACTCCAGTTTCTTCCCACATTCCAAAGACTTGCATCTGTAGTGTTTCTCCCCAGGCCTCTGCTGAAAATAGGCTCTGTCCTAGTCGGACTTTCCCGGTCAACAAATTTTAAATAAATAAATAAAAATAAATATCTCATTTATAAGTCTCAGAAATACAAAAAAGTCTAAAAGTAGAGAACAGGGGATGTTGAATATCAGTGTAGTCCATCAAAGTTTTATTTTTGTAGGGGGAAGCCCTACCAACTCTGAAATGGTATATCTCAGAGAACAAAGAAAATTCAGAGAAATGTCAGTCTTGGACTTAGTTTATGTAAGTCTACTTTTTTTGTCATTCAGTCTTGCTACTCCAGATCTCACACTAATGAGTCCTTGAATAGAAATGATTCACACTAATAAGTTTTGGGATATCAAACTGTTACAGTTTGGTTTAAGGCAGAGTATCGTTCCTTATCCTGATATATCTGAATGATGCATATCTAAGATGTTTAGAAGAACTGAGTTAAATATTTGCAGGGCACAGTCCAAATCCTCCATGCAGACGTTATATAAATCAAGCCAATTTTCCATGACAGTCAGAGGCAGTTGCTTCAAGCTTCTTATTTTGACGGATTTTGGTTGGATTTCATTTGCATTTCCAGGTATCGGGTTGCTTTGAAAGTATGCAATGCAGTATATTTTTAACAGCAGACCTTTCCAAGAAGTGGTTACAATTTGTTGAGAAAAATCTTATAAAGAATAGTCCAAGTAGTTACTGCTCATGATTTGTTGGTACCAGGGTATATTGCAATCTCCAAAGAAAACAGTTTGCCAGTGTAGTTGTCATTATACCAGATAAATATATCTGGTAGAAGTTGTTTTGCCTTTATCTAATTTAAAGTATGTACAATATATAGGTATCTGGTTTTCTTTTCAGATTGTTTTAGTTATAAATATTGTTTCCCTTCCTGAAATGATGGGAGGTTGTTTGGGGTGTAACTTTGCATATGTGTATTCCTGTATCAGTACCATTACTGGAGTGTATCCTTCTGCATGTGGATTCCTGTACAAGTACCATTACTGAGGTGTAGCTTCCCGTATGTGGATTTCTGTACAAGTACCATTACTGGGGTGTAGCTTTTGATATGTGGAATCTTGCACAAGTAACATTATTACGTGAAGCTTTGTGTGTGTGAATTCCTGTACAAGTACTATTACTGGGGTGTAGCTTTCTGTATGTGACTTCCAGTACAAGTACCATTACTGGAATGTAGCTTTTTGTATATGGATTCCTGTACAAGTACCAATACTGGGACATAGCTTTCTGTATGTGGATTCCTGTACAAGTACCATTACTGGAGTGTAGCTTTCTGTGTGTGACTTCCTGTACAAGTACCATTACTGGAGTGCAGCTTTCTGTATGTGGATTCCTGTACAAGTACCATTACTGGAGTGTAGCTTTCTGTATATGACTTCCTGTACAAGTACCAATACTGGGACATAGCTTTCTGTATGTGGATTCCTATACAAATAACATTACTGGGGTCTAACTTTCCATATCTAGATTCCTGCACAAATACCATTAGTGGGGTATACCCTTCCGTATGTGGATCCTGTAGAAGTATGATTACAGGGGTGTAGCTTTCCGTACATGGATTCCTGTAGAAGTACCATTACATGGGTGTAGCTTTCCATATGTGGATTCCTGTACAAATACTATTACTCCTCCTGGTCTTTTATTGATTGTGGTCTGAATACTGTGGAATGTTACATTCATTGCCTTGGATACAGGGTTTAACCCAGGTATCAGACACTACTGATATGTTTGGCTGAAGTGGTAGGATATTTTTGAAATGTATATGCAACTATATATATAATGCTCACTAAGTGAGGGGTGAGTAAACTTTATTAGGCATGCCCAGACAGAGACGTGCTCACATATGTCCATGCACAGCAGCATCTAGATACTCTACAACAATTACTTATTTAAAAGTAATACAACATGTTTTTTATATCAAGAGAGGTTGATGGTTGAGTTAGGGCACAATTTATACAGACTGACTTTGAGTATAAAAACTACTTAAAGGAAATACAAAGTGATTTTTTCCATACCAAAGAGGATGGTTGGTGATTATAATGGGCAATTTATGGATAACTCAATAATTATTTATTTTAGTTCTTAAGCAGGTGACCTTTCTTGCTGTATTATCTTAACATGGCTCTGCTACTGGATACTTTGAACAAACCATATCTGTTCTTAGTAATCTGGCTGCTGGCAGCAAGGGAAACCCAAAGCCAAAATACTCCCATAGATTATGCCTGAAATAATGTATTTAGTATTTCAGAGTAAGCAGATCTGAAATTTCCTTATCTTTCAGACAGTACACAGGACTTCAGAAAAACGCCTAATGACATGGCATTATGTGTCTACAAGAAATCCAGATATTCTATATTCACCTGCAGGCAATGTCTTATGAAACACCCTCTCAGTTTAGCCAAATTATTAAACTACATTATACCTACTATCAGTACACCAGTATGACTAATCATAGGTTCATAGTTAGGTACTAGGCTATTGGCCATAGGGCCTATATAAGCCTAGCCAAAAAGGTACCCAGGCTTTCGCCACCCAAGAAAATTATTTTCTTGTGCCCCTGTCAAGCAGAGCCATAGAAGTGATCCTGGGGTGAATTTCTTATTTCACATCCAATCATCAAGATTTTTCTTGAAGAGTGCTAATGAGGAGCTCTGTTTGACATAGATAGATAGTCTGTTCCAGAGTATGGGTAGTCTTTGGGACAGGGATCTATCCCTTCAGCATGCTCTGTTTATTCTGGTGACAAGTTTTAGGAACCTAGAGTGTCTAGCTCAGAGGGATTGGGATTTCTTTAAGTGGAGCATGTCCAACAGCTCTGGGTTTGACATAGCTTTGTATAATCACTGCATTATACCTACTGTCAGTGCAGCAGTATGACTAATCACTACATTATAGCTACTCTCAGTGCAGCAGTATGACAAATCACTACATTATAGCTACTCTCAGTGCAGCAGTATGACTAGTAACTACATTATACCTACTCTCAGTGCAGCAGTGTGACTAATAACTACATTTTACCTACTCTCAGAGCAGCAGTGTGACTAATAACTACATTATACCTTCTCTCAGTGCAGCAGTATGGCTAATCACTACATTACACCTACTCTGAGTGCAGCAGTATGACCACTAACTACATTATACCTACTCTCAGTGCAACAGTATGACTAATCACTACATTATACCTACTGTCAGTGCAGGAGTTTGACTAATAACTACATTATACCTACTGTCAGTGCAGCAGCGTGACTAATAACTACATTAAACCTACTGTCAGTGCAGCAGTATGACTAACAACTATATTATACCTACTCTCAGTGCAGCAGTGTGACTAATAGCTACATTATACTTACTGTTAGTGCATCAGCGTGACTAATAACTACATTATACCTACTGTCAGTGCAGCAGTATGACTAATAACTACATTATACCTACTGTCAGTGCAGCAGTATGACTAATAACTACGTTATACCTACTGTCAGTGCATCAGTGGGACTAATAGCTACATTATACCTACTGTCAAGTGCAGCAGTATGACTAATAGCTACATTATACCTACTGTCAGTGCAGCAGTATAACTAATAGCTACATTATACCTAATGTCAATGCAGCAGTATGACTAATCACCACATTATACCTACTATCAGTGCAGAAGTATGATTAATCCCACCATGACTTCTGACATTCCTCTCAATTTCAAACCAATTTATTATTTTCCTGTTTCTTCTTATGTAAATATGTATATATAGTTTACTTTTGAAATGTTTGTTTGCAACAAATATGTTAACATCTATGTAAATACACAATACCCTTTATCCATGTATTATATATGTTTACTTCTATTTATATGCACAGCGTCCTCTGTTCTTGTATTCAAGTATTTTATATATTAATGCTATGTTGATGTACAATTTTCTTTGACTATTCATGTAACCTAGGTTCAGCTTGCAACAAATACAGATATAACTAAATAACTAAATAAAAAAATCAGGCCCCATGTGGAAGCTACTAGGAAATTTCAAAATGTTCTGTCTCAGGTTTTGACTTTCATAAAAAAGCAGTGGCCTTATTCTTTCAGGGCAGCAAATCCTACTTAGAACTGTATTTAGGAAAATCCTTTGGATTCCCTTCTTATTGACTTGGAACTTCAGCTGTACAAATACTCATCTTATAACTTCTCTTGTCCTTGTCCCCTTCAATAACACACATCTCACCAAATGACATTTGACGACCCTAAATTTCCATAACATAGCTTTGATCACCAACTTTATTAATTACATCTATTCATGATACAATTGATTCCAAACACAGCATAACATCCTTGTAATGTTAATCAGGGCAGCGTACCTCCTCACCCTGTCCATACCTCTACTCACTTACTTTACTTATGAAGCAGCGTCCCATCTCACTTCATACACCATTCATTGTAATGTTAATCAGGGCAGTGTACCTACTCACCCTGCCCAACAAGCAGGGTCCATACCTCTGCTCACTTCCTTTACTTATGAAGCAGCATCCCAACTTGCTTCATGCACCATCCACTGAATTACCTTCCACCAAATAAGCACCATCCTTACCTCGGCTTGCTTATCTATTCAGCAAGCTTCCTCAAACTACTCATTTCCTTTCCCTAGATCCTTGAAATGAACATCCAGGCATCAGCGGGGGAACAGAAGAGGGCAAGCTTATCCCTCTTCTCCACCTACCCCCACTGATAAATAACCCTACTCCCCACCAACGAAAAGAGGGAGGGTGGGTGGGTAGCAAGCTCACGCCAAAATGTTATTGCTTAACCCAACTATACTAGACTAAACCTCTTAAATCCCTCCCCATCATTATCTCACTTCCTCCCAATCATCCCTGCTTCCATTTAACCCTTTCACCTCCCCAACCCACTTAACTCCCCTTAATATTAACCTAGCCCCCCATGAAGATGTCCCGGGACAACTGAATTTCTTGCCAAACTTCATTTGTCCCGGTCCCATTCAATAACATACATTACACCAAATGACATTTGACGACTTTTATTAAATTTCCATACCATAGCTTTGATCACCAACTTTATTAATTACAACTATTCAGGATACAATTGATTCCAAACACAGCATAACATCCTTGTAATGTTAATCAGGGCAGCATAACTACTCACCCTGCCCTAGTAAGCAGGGTCCATACCTCTTGCTCACTTACTTTACTTATGAAGCAGCATCCCATCTCACTTCATCCACCATTCATTGTAATGTTAATCAGGGCAGTGTACCTACTCACCCTGCCCAACAAGCAGGGTCCATACCTCTGCTAGCTTCCTTTACTTATGAAGCAGTGTCCCAACTCACTTCATACACCATCCATTGAATTACCTTCCACTAAATAAGCACCATCCTTACCTCAGCTTGCTTATCTATTCAGCAAGCTTCCTCCAACTACTCATTTCCTTTACCCAGATCCTTGAAATGAACATCCAGACATCAGAGGGGGAACAGAATAGGGCAAGCCTATCCCTCTTCTCCGTCAACCAGCCTGACCAGGCTGTTCCCCCTCCCTTCTACCCAAAGTTGTTCAATCAACTTCCCATAACGGGAAGGGTCAAGCCAAACATCATTTGGTGTACCCATCATCTGTAAAGCACCTTAGAATCCCACCTTGCCATACCCTCACTGGAACACACCCTAATGAATCTAAATAAAGTAAAGTTACCGTGACCCCACTGTAAAACCAGAATATCCACACCAAGAAAAACACCCTTTTAACCCACTTCCTTCAAAGCTGAAATCATGGCTCAACCTGAACGGATTGACAACCTATGACCACAACAAAACCACAAACTATAACCCCTTGAACTCAAAATACACTCAGTCAAAACTAGTATCAAGTCGCACACCCAGTACCCTATCAGCTGTAGTATATCACCTTAGCCCACCAACTACCGAGTTCTGAATGTGCAACAACTCAATTACCGTAGGGAATAGTCTAACTCCAAAACCTTATGTCTTACCCTTAGATGGCAGAAAACCAGCACCCCTTGACCTAGTTCCTGAAAACTTGCCTATACTTAGCAATGAAGTACTCTACATGCCCAGCCATAAACACCCCAATTCACTCATTACCAAATCTTAACCCCTGTTTGTCCCTGACCTTTCCCCTTGAAAGCTCTCTTTCTTTGTTACCTATACCACTAGTAGGTAATTAATACCTGTCCTATAGCTGCCTTATCCTGCAACCAGTCTTCCTTTAAACCTTCTAACTCCCCTGTAACCACACACCCAGTTCCTAAAACTACCCCACCACAGCCACCTACCTACCATGCTTCCTAAAATCCTATCTACAAAATTCACCCAAACCCCCAAGAGAAATGATCCTTGTGCTATTCTGTAAAACCTACTCCACTGAAATCAAACACATAAACACACAAATTCAGCCTGTAAACTTAGAACAAACTACCCTCCACCAACCCCCAAAACCCCCCCCCCAAAAGGGGAAAAACACAGAAATAAACCCCCCAAGGGTTTCCCAAAAAAAGCCGGGTTAGCCCCAACCCCAAAACCAGACATTCTCTAAAGTATTCAATGGTATTTATTACTGCTTGGTTGTAACTTGATTAAAGTGTAGCTATCATTCAAGTCTTTTGGATTAAGCACTTGGGCTTCAGACCAGTTGTTTTACATTAGGAAGGTTTGTGGCAAGCACTGTGGTGGCAGGACAGGTAGCTTTCATCCTTCTAAGTTGGGAACTGCTGATTGAGAGCCCAGTGTCCAAGTGTATTAGTTCTGGTTTAGGCACTTGGGCTTCAGGCCAGTTATTTTACATTAAGAAGGTTCGTGGTCTGCACTCTTGTGGGAGAAGAGGCTGGACTCTGCCCTTCTGAGCTGGGAATTTTCTGGTTAAAGGTTTATAGTGCCTGAATATTTGAACTGTATCTTACTGAAATTGGTTCACCTTGTTTGCTCTAGCATAGACTAGATCCAGGCCTACTGAATCTAGCTTTGTTTATATACTTGTTGTTTGTTTGCTTGTTATTTCCCTGGAAGCTAATTCACCTAATACGCAACTTCTCAGGGCTTCTGTGGATCACTAGTGATATCTGCATTGCTTACTGTACTTATTTCCTTGTTTCACTTGAAAGAAAGTTACTGTTTGTCGTTTTTGGATTTAGTTACTTGTATCACATTGCACTCAAGTTACCTGGCACTTGCTCACTAAAGCAATTATATAAGTCAGCACTAAAAATTAAAAGCACTACACCCTCACTCCCCACTGGCCCTTGTGTTCAATTAAGGATTTCCCAATATTATTCTAGCATGTCAAGGTCAGTTGTCAATCTCCTCTCGGTCCAGCTGGTGAATCTGGGAATCTTGAGGCAATGTTATAACTGCCTCATGTACGAACAACCCTCTCCTCCTCCCACATAACACAAATACTTGCGAGATGCAGCTATTTAGCCAAACTGGAGGCTGGGCTCTCTCAACTCCAGGACTGGCAAGACCAGACAGGAGGAGAAGGCAGCTACACACACCACAAAACCAGCCTCACATAATGCTACCACTCCACTGAATCAAACACATAAACACACAAAGACATACTCGGAGGCTCTGGGTAAAAATTTACCTAAACAGCAGAGGCCTCCAAAGCAGACACCCAAACAACTGCTACCTCAAGACACCCCACAAGCAACACATAAACCACAAAAGCAGTGTGCAAAGCAGTCACAGCCCTTAAGGCCAAATACAACACCAAGCATACTTGTCATGGGTGACTCCATGGTCGGACGCACTGGCGTCCCACTCACCGGGCTGAGTGGGGAGGGGGTCACAGTGAGCTGCCTATCGGGCGCTAGAATCCGCCACATAACACAAGCACTCGGGTCACTCCACAGCAAGTACAAATATGACACAGTCATTGTCCATGCTGGTGTGAGCGACCTGAGGCGTACCTCCCTGGACTGCATGAAAAGAGACATAGAGGAGCTCTCTGATTATGTAGCCCAGGCAGGTATGACCTAACCCTGAGCAGTATCCTTCCTTCACCAAGAATGATGCCACAATATAGAGACAAGATGATCAGCTTTAACAATTGGCTTAATGTCTGGTGTCATTCAAAGGGGATCCAGTGTCTGTCTGCCTGGGATGACATGCTTGACAAGCCACGCTGCCCCATGAGGCGGCTTGCACCTGTCACCCTGGGATTCCGGATATTGGCTAAGGCTCTTGCCACCCCATAGTGCCTTTTTTTTTAGGCAAGGCTCAAATTCTAAACCTACCACCCTAGAAAACAAAAATGGGAAGAAATTGAAGGTAATGCTGCTCAATGCCAGAAGTCTAAATCTCAAAATGCACTTCAGGGCCCTTCTCAGTATGGAGAACATCGATGTCTGTGCTGTAACTGAAACCTGGTTCAAGGCTCTGAGAGCACCCGGCACTATTAGGTTTTACCTCATATCATGCGTTCCGGCCCCAAAACCCGGACCACTCCACAAAAGGAGGGTGTATCCATATTCATAAAGGATACTCACACCTCCAGGTTGGTGTAGCATGAAGCTTGAGGAAACTCATCCAGGTGCAACTAACAATAGGCAAAACTGCTCTACAAATTGTAGCATGCTACAGGCCACCCTCTCAAACTCAGGAACCCCACACAGCCTTCCTGAAGACACTGGAGGGTATAAATGTATCTCCAAACACCATCATATTGGGTGACTTCAACTACCCGAATATAGACTGGGAACATTACTCAAGCCCTAACTTTCTAGCCCAACGGTTCCTGGAGTTCATAAATTCAAATGCCATGGAACAGCTAGTCACTGTTCCCACGAGGAGAAAATATACTAGATCTCATTGTCACAAACATGGGGACAAAATGCTCCACAGCGGATGTATATCCCTCATTGGTGAGATCTGCTCATAAACTAATCTCACTGGGACTCCACATCCCACCCCAAACAAAAAGACCATAGTGAAGAACTTCTCTAAAGCAAACTTCACACTACTCAAGACTGGTGTGGTATCCTTCAAGGCCCCTGAGTCAGAGGAAACCACAACCCAAGCTGCGGAAGCCCTTACAAATGCCTTCTATGAACACCTCCAGGACTGCATGGATCAGGCAATCCCAAATAAAACCAAGACTCTTTCCACAAAGGGCAAGCGTCCAGTCTGGTGGACCCCAGCCATTAACAAACTTTACAATAAGAGGAGAAAGCTATTACATGATAGAACAAAATCCATAAAAGGGAAGTCACCCCTGATCATTATTAGTAAAAAATCGAGCACTCATAAAATCAACTAAGGCCAATTTTGAGAGAAAAATTGCCATGGATTCAAAGGACAATCATAAGGCCTTTTTCAGCTATGTTAGGAACCTGGGTGGAAACTCACAGATATGCTCAGAATTAGTTCAAAATGATACAAAAATCACTGAACCCACAGACATTGCCAACATACTGGCAGACAGGTTCAGTGCAAACTTCACCCCCTCTCCCCTAAAGGAGAGATAACTATCCCAGCCGAGTGTAGCCTCCCGGACATCTCAAATCGCGGGTGAGCTGCTCTCTCTAAAGCTAAAAACACAGCATCAATGGGACCGGATGGTGTCCCCGGCTGTGCTACCTGAGCTAAATGAGAATTAAACCCCGCATAAGGCAGCTGTTTAATCTCAGCCTTACCACAGGATCACGTGCCCAAGGGTGGCGTCGGCTGTGGTCCCACTCCACAAAGGTGGCGCCTCTCGGACCCTGGTAATTACCCCATAAGCAACAAGTCTAGTCTGCAAAGCTATGGAGGATCATAATGGAGCTCATAAACAAAGATATAGGGGACTTGCAGACATTGGACCCGACCCAGTTTGGCTTTGTCAAGGGAAGATCATGCCTTTTGAACTTGGTGGACTTCTTGAAATAGTCACCAAGGCCATTGATGAGGAAAGGCAGTCCATACAGCCTACCTTGACCTTGCAAGGCTTTTCGACACAATACCCCACTCGGGTATTGTAGAAAAACTACCAGCTTAAATGTAAACCCATATGTCACAAGATGGGTTTGCAAACTGACAAGGACAGAACCCACAGGGTTAGAGTTGCTGGCGCTGTGTCAGACTCCAAGCCGGTCACAAGTGGTGTCCCACAGGGCTCGGTCCTTGGCCCCTATTGTTTGGCATCTACTTCTCAGAAGTACAGGCCAACATGGGAGGACTTTGGCTGACAAAGTTTGCAGATGACTGCAAACTGGGCGCCATAGTGGAAAGTGCATCGGACACGGATATCCTTCAGAAGGGACTCACGGAAACAGATAGCTGGTGCCAGAGCCATGGCCTGAAGTTAAGCGCCAAAAATGTATAGTCATACCCTTGGGAAAAACAAGGTAACCCCAAGCTACCATATAGGTGGCAATCCACTAAGCACAGAAGAGGTTATCAGGGACCTGGGGACCCAGGTTGACAGTGGCCTTTCTTTTGACACTCACATTGCTAAAGTGGTTAGAAAGACCTTCTACATTGCCCACCTGATCATGAAGGGATTCACATCCAGATCTAGTGAGGTCATTGTTCCCCTGTACTCTTCACTTATCAGACCAATGATCGAGTACAATGCCCCATTCGGGATGTATCTCACCTGACATCTGCAGCAATTGGAGAGACCCCAAAAGTTCCTCACCAAAAGGATAAAGGGACTCAAAATCTGTCATATGCTGCCAGATTGAAGAAACTCAGCTCTATTCAGTCGCATACCGTCTGCTCAGAGGTGACATGTGCCTGACATACAAGGCCATGTCCAACCCAGAATTAATGGACATGCTCCACCCCAACAAACACAAATACACCAAAACCACTAGAGCAAGCGACTTAAACCTTAGCACGGATATAAATAGGGCGTGCTGGAGGGATAGATTTATCACTCAGAGACTCCCTATGCTGTGGAATAAAATCCCGGTCCATGTGAGGCAGAGCACCTCGCTGACTCTGTTCAAGAGAAATCTAGACCTGTGGATGGGAGATCGTAGGTTTACCCCGGGAATCATCTCTGGGTCACTGCTGGACAGAGGCATAACAAACTAATGGGCACAGTATTTTTTCATATAAGGGGTGGCGTAAGCCACAATAATTTGGGCTAGGCTTATAAATGCCTTAGGGCAGATAGCCTAGTATAAACCTATGAACCTATGAACCTATAAAAAAGCAGTGGCCTTATTCTTTCAGGGCAGCAAATCCTACTTAGAACTGTATTTAGGAAAATCCTTTGGATTCCCTTCTTATTGACTTGGAACTTCAGCTGTACAAATACTCATCTTATAACTTCTCTTGTCCTTGTCCCCTTCAATAACACACATCTCACCAAATGACATTTGACGACCTTTATTAAATTTCCATAACATAGCTTTGATCACCAACTTTATTAATTACATCTATTCATGATACAATTGATTCCAAACACAGCATAACATCCTTGTAATGTTAATCAGGGCAGCGTACCTCCTCACCCTGTCCATACCTCTACTCACTTACTTTACTTATGAAGCAGCGTCCCATCTCACTTCATACACCATTCATTGTAATGTTAATCAGGGCAGTGTACCTACTCACCCTGCCCAACAAGCAGGGTCCATACCTCTGCTCACTTCCTTTACTTATGAAGCAGCATCCCAACTTGCTTCATGCACCATCCACTGAATTACCTTCCACCAAATAAGCACCATCCTTACCTCAGCTTGCTTATCTATTCAGCAAGCTTCCTCAAACTACTCATTTCCTTTCCCTAGATCCTTGAAATGAACATCCAGGCATCAGAGGGGGAAAAGAAGAGGGCAAGCTTATCCCTCTTCTCCACCTACACCCACTGATAAATAACCCTACTCCCCAACGAAAAGAGGGAGGGTGGGTGGGTAGCAAGCTCACGCCAAAATGTTATTGCTTAACCCAACTACACTAGACTAAACCTCTTAAGTCCCTCCCCATCATTATCTCACTTCCTCCCAATCATCCCTGCTTCCATTTAACCCTTTCACCTCCCCAACCCACTTAACTCCCCTTAATATTAACCTAGCCCCCCCCCCCCATGAAGATGTCCCGGGACAACTTAATTTCTTGCCAAACTTCATTTGTCCCAGTCCCATTCAATAACATACTTTACACCAAATGACATTTGACGACCTTTATTAAATTTCCATACCATAGCTTTGATCACCAACTTTATTAATTACAACTATTCAGGATACAATTGATTCCAAACACAGCATAACATCCTTGTAATGTTAATCAGGGCAGCATAACTACTCACCCTGCCCTAGTAAGCAGGGTCCATACCTCTTGCTCACTTACTTTACTTATGAAGCAGCATCCCATCTCACTTCATACACCATTCATTGTAATGTTAATCAGGGCAGCGTACCTACTCACCCTGCCCAACAAGCAGGGTCCATACCTCTGCTAGCTTCCTTTACTTATGAAGCAGCGTCCCAACTCACTTCCTACACCATCCATTGAATTACCTTCCACTAAATAAGCACCATCCTTACCTCAGCTTGCTTATCTATTCAGCAAGCTTCCTCCAACTACTCATTTCCTTTCCCCAGATCCTTGAAATGAACATCCAGACATCAGAGGGGAAACAGAAGAGGGCAAGCCTATCCCTCTTCTCCATCAACCAGCCTGACCAGGCTGTTACCCCTCCCTTCTACCCAAAGTTGTTCAATCAACTTCCCATAAAGGGAAGGGTCAAGCCAAACATCATTTGGTGTACCCATCATCTGTAAAGCACCTTAGAATCCCACCTTGCCATACCCTCACTGGAACACACCCTAATGAATCTAAATAAAGTAAAGTTACCGTGACCCCACTGTAAAACCAGAATATCCACACCAAGAAAAACACCCTTTTAACCCACTTCCTTCAAAGCTGAAATCATGGCTCAACCTGAATGGATTGACAACCTATGACCACAACAAAACCACAAACTATAACCCCTTGAACTCAAAATACACTCAGTCAAAACTAGTATCAAGTCGCACACCCAGTACCCTATCAGCTGTAGTATATCACCTTAGCCCACCAACTACCGAGTTCTGAATGCGCAACAACTCAATTACCATAGGGAACAGTCTAACTCCAAAACCTTATGTCTTACCCTTAGATAGCAGAAAACCAGCACCCCTTGACCTAGTTCCTGAAAACTTGCCTATACTTAGCAATGAAGTACTCTACATGCCCAGCCATAAACACCCCAATTCACTCATTACCAAATCTTAACCCCTGGTTTGTCCCTGACCTTTCCCCTTGAAAGCTCTCTTTCTTTGTTACCTATACCACTAGTAGGTAATTAATACCTGTCCTATAGCTGCCTTATCCTGCAACCAGTCTTCCTTTAAACCTTCTAACTCCCCTGTAACCACACACCCAGTTCCTAAAACTACCCCACCACAGCCACCTACCTACCATGCTTCCTAAAATCCTATCTACAAAATTCACCCAAACCCCCAAGAGAAATGATCCTTGTGCTATTCTGTAAAACCTAAACCAAGTATGTAACAGTAACACTACATACTCAAGGGACAAATTTGTCACCCCGATACCACCCATTAGGAACAAACTCCAGCATCCTATCCAACACCTCATTGGCCCTTCCCCCACATATGGGTCAAACAACTGGATGAGTGAATACAACCACCCCAAGGTTCCAGGAAAGCCAGGATTGAGATCCCCACACTCCCCATAAACCTCCCCCAAATGTTTTTCCCCCTTTGGCCCTCTACCTACCTCTTCCTTACTTGCCCCTTATATCAACACAATAATTAGCTCCCACTAATTAACCACAGAGCTCTAACATGCCTTATTAAGGTATTACTCATACCCTCCTTGTGCCCCATTCCAACAGCAAGAACAACCATCCTATCAAAACCTCACCTTTCAAATCCCTTTTCATGCCACCGCATGATGCCTTCTGCACTTCAGCCATCCCATGACCCCAATGCTTATTCGACACCAAAGCATGATCATCTGCAAACTAACTGTATCTCACCACTGGAACTCGGCACACCATCATCTACAAAGAAAAAGACAAAATTAAACCTTCAAATAGGAATAAGAAGGCTCCACCTTATACCCACCTATTCCAAACTACAGCCACAGCATTCCAGGACCCCATCTACAAGAATGAAAAGACATGTAAAACATCCAAAATACATAACACATTCCAAGACATCTACAAGGACAACCTATCCTGCCAAGCTGGGAAGGAATGTACCACTGATAGTCCAATTTATGACAAAGCAGCCATAACTGAAGCAATGCTTCCTATGAACCCATCAAATACCCCAAGATAAATTTAACTAACAGTGAAATATATTAAAAGTATCAGAACCACATGCTCCAAGGATCTAAACCGTGTCATCAACATAAACGAACCATGCTAGAGGGATAGGTTCCTAACACAGAGACTCTCCAGACACTGCCCATACATGTCAAGCCTCTTTGGCCCTCTTCAAAGGAACTTTGATGATTGGAGAAAAAAATTCACCCCAAGGATCACGTCAATGTATGAAGTGTGAAACTCAAATGTCTGTCATTATTTGAATTTCAGCCCTCAAAGATTTGAAGCCTCACACTCTGAGCCCGCAAAAGGAAATTTGCGGTTCTTTCAACGGCAAGGCATTTAGTGTCCACAACAATCAAGCAGAAAGTCAGAAACCGAAATGAACTCTCCACAAACTGCAACAACATGAAACAACCACAAGCAGCCACCACCATTACAATTTTCCCCCATTCCCCCATCCAAACCCCAGCAATAATACCCCACTACATCAACAACTCTCCCAATGTGCTTCCGCCCGTCACTGAAACACACACACACATTACCTCAAATAGAACTTTTGAAAATAGTATCCTATCAACATTATATTTTTAATAGTCAAATGTGAATCCAAAACACTGCAAAGTCATTGTTTTGGAGAGGTGCTAAATCTTTCCTTTCTGTTCATCTAAGATGAACTACATGTGATTTGCCCAATAAATAAACTAATGAAAATCTAGAGCCAGTTTCCATTGCAAATGATTACTTGTCCACTCATAGATTAGATGAGCAAGTAGTGGTCCTTAGTCACTCACAAATCTACCTTACTGATGATTCCTCACTATGCTGTGAAAATATGCATGCCGAGCAGATCACATGACTACAGTAAGGCTTCCTGGATGTGTTATCCAAAATGCACATCCTGAGAGCTGCGTCTGAAGCAAGAGGTCGCTGTCAATCAGCATGTATACATTACACTAAATAATTAGATTATGATGCACTAAATAATTAGAGGTCTGAAGCAAGAGGTCGCTGTCAATCAGCATGCATACATTACACTAAATAATTAGATTATGTTACACTAAATAATTAGATTATGTTACCATGAGCAGTAAATCGAGGTATTTCTAACTAAAGTTTCTCAGTAGATCATTTATAACCCGAGCTTTCGGGTAGCAAATAGCATGCTGCTAATTTACAGGACCTCTAGAAAGCACAGAGCAGCATATAGTTAGCCCTTTAAGGTTGATTGTCCAGATAGGAAGAAAGACATTATTCCAATCAAAATCATCTCTGTACTACGAACCACTTCGGACAACCCAGCACTAAGTTTATAGTTTTCTAACTGATATATTTTACACAGTTTGAATTTATAACAAAGTCTCTCATTTATGCTTTAGTAGTCTCTGTGAGTAAACTCACTGAGTTACATAGAATAAGATACTTTTTAAGGAATGTCACTGATCTCTTGAAAATCTTGAGAGACTGCTGATAAAGAAAACCACTGAGACAAAAAAAAAACAAAAACATTTCCTTACATACATTCACTGTTTAGTGTGAAATGATCCAACATAATTTCGATCTTCATATGTGCAGTTATTTAATCTGGTTCTAAAATAAGCGTATGATCCATCCTCTTTAACATGGCCATTGCAAAAAAGCTCCATCTACCTTGTTCACATTACCGCAGACAGAATCTGACATAGTGGACACAATAGCTAATGTACCATACTTGCTGCAATAACCAAGACTGTCTTTGGCAAGATGAATAAACAGATAGTCGAGCAATTGCAATTGAATACACACCTTCGACATCTACTGAAAGACTAAGTAAAGAGAATTGTAAAGGTGTGATGTCACTCAAGTAGGGCAGAAATAAAGCACAGGATTAGCTTAACCCAATACAGGGAATTTCTATTTGCATTCATGACTGCCGTGCTTTTAAGAAGTTAAACTGACCTGACTGATTGTTTGCTATAACAAAGCCGATGCTGTGGCCTCTGCAAGGGTAGTGATTTACTACTTGGTTTGAACTGTACTGACATGTTCAAGTGCAGATTTATTATCTCTTCCCCATTTTTTTTTTTAAATAAACTATGAACCTCCGCCACCATTCTGCACATGCGCAGCAGCAACCACTTCCCCCAAGGAACCAACAGCCTGTGAAATGGCTGGCGTGGCTCCCTCTAGCCCCCAATCCATCACCGAAATCAGCTGAGATTAGACAAGACCCGCAAAACCACCACTAGCTACCAGAAAGGAAGGGCACAACTGCTTCTTTCTAATTTTTTTTTTGATATGCCATCCCTCTGCCAATGGCACTCCCAATCCCAGGCCCGCTCTGACCACCGCCAAGAAAGGAACCATTGTACCTAAGCACATCAACCAGCCAAGCACAACCCCACTATATTATGTGTGTTCCAGCTCTCTTACTGAAAGCCCAAAGAGAATGAAAAGAAATAAGCCATTATATTAGTTGAAATCCAAACGTCATACATGCGATCGCTTTTTTTTTTTTTTAATTAAACAGTGCAACGCGCATGAGGGGTAGCAGCCCCCCATGGAACTCACAGCCCGCGGAAACTACTAACATTTGTTTTACTCTCTATTTTCTCATCCTGTTGAGTTTATCACTTGGTGAAAACAGGAAGAGCAAGCCAATCTACATGTACCCACCCATTCTAACTGGACATGCATACTTCGATACTCACACGCCAGCAGCCAACCATTGTACTGTCTAACCAAAGCCCGCAACAGATGCTAACTAGGAAGACTCCAGGAAGCCTGTGAAATAATACCACCCGAGTTCTCTCACCAATTACTCAACAGCAACCCGACCCCAAGACAGCAATACCAACAGAAAATATGTTCCTCCACCATCAGCTCTGAGAGCTCAAAAGTCAGAGCAGTGAGAACTCGCATCCCTGATGTATAGGTTCCTAAGTTTCACACCAGCACCACCTTCTTCACCTTTTCTGGTACATATTCAACAGCCTAATTCATAGCACATCACCAAACATATTGATTGGCTAGCGAGACAACAGAGCCCCCAGCAAATTAAACAGTATACAATACCAAAAAAAAAAAAAAAATCAGTCCCTGCACCTTGTGCTTAAGAGGCATCAACTTTAACGAACATAAATAAAACCATATCCTATACCCTTACTACTCACCTCCTCATGCCCATCACCAAACCCAGGCCTACCTGACCAAAGAAAGCTCACGCCAAAATGTGATTGCTTAACCCAACTACACTAGACTAAACCTCTTAAGCCCCGCCCCATCATTATCTCATTTCCTCCCAACCATCCCTGCCTCCATTTAACCCTTTCACCTCCCCAACCCACTTAACTCCCTTTAATATTAACCTAACCCCCCCCCATGAAGATGTCCCGGGATAACTTAGTTTGTTGCCAAACTTCATTTGTCATTACCTGCTTACTTTCATTAACTTTTTGCCTCTGCTTTCTTACAGTGTTTTATCCCTGTTCAACCTTATCTTTATTGCGCTCTTAGCTGTTGAAAGTGTAAAAAACTATTTCTCTCCTATCCACTAAAGAGCTTTAGAAAGTAAAATATTGTATGTCAAATAAAAAAAAAACAGAAGCTCAACATTCACAATTTAATAGACAGAATTGATCGCAAAAAATAAAATACAAGCAAAGCTTTTGAGTCTATGGCTCTTTCTCAATGCATAACAATCCTACAGTCATCTATTTCTTTTAAATAATATACCAGCCAATTAAAAATGAGAATTAGTCATGTGACTATAATGTTTTGATTTAATGTAATGTTTTAATTTAAGTTTTTGTATTTATATATGTATGTGAATGTTTAATTGTATATATGTGTTTTTAATGTTTTATTTAATATTTTATGAAGTTTATTAAAGTATAGTCACATTCTTAATTGGCTGGTGTATTATTTAAAATAAATGGATGGCTGTAGAATTGTTATGCATTGAGAAAGAGCTGTAGATTCAAAAGCTTTGCTTGTATTTTATTTTTTGCTATCTATTGTGTCTATTAAATTGTGAATTTTGAGCTTTTGTTTTTTTACTTGACATATATGAGCTGTTGAAATTGTTTGATAATTAAACTCCTTTCAGTTAATTCTGCCTTTTCTTTTCTTACACAACTGAAATAAAACATATGGCTGTTTACATAGTTCAATTAGTACCAAAAATAAAATATATATATGATATTGTTTTCACTGCAACAACGTTTACATCCCGGATCATTAGTGATAACAGAATAAGTCTGATTTCATAAAAAAAACAAATGAGAAGCAATGTATACTGACTCTGTAACAGAAGTGGTTGATTACAACAACTAGAATCAATTTGCAATGGGACTGTCAGGTGGGTAGCTAGAAAGGCCTGAGTGCCGGCTTCGTCCCAGCTGAGTGGAGAACAGCCACTGTCATCACTTTACACAAAGGTGGAGCGCCAACCAATCCAGGAAATTATAGACTCATCAGCCTAACTAGCCTGATCTGGAAGGCCACGGAGTGAATTATCATGGACCTCATCAACAAGGACAATGGCAACCTCCAAACACTCAATCTCACACAGTTTGGTTTTATCAAGGGGAGGTCATGCCAGTTAAACTTGGTCAACTTCTTTGAGACAGTCACCAAAGCCATGGACAAGGGGAAGACGGTGTACACTGCCTACCTTGACCTGGCCAAAGCCTTTGATACTATTGCCCACTTGGATATAAGAGATAAACTCTCTCGACTAGGCATCAATCTGTATGCTACAAGATGGGTAGAAAACTGGCTCAGTGATAGATCCCACCTAGTCAAAATAGGGGAAGCCACCTCAAGTAGTAGACCCGTAAAAAGTGGTATACCCCAGGGATTGGTCTTGGGGCCTCTGTTGTTTGGGATATACTTTTCTGAGGTGCAAGCCAAAACCAGTGGGCTATGGCTGACCAAGTTTGTAGATGACTGCAAGCTGGGTACTGTCATCAATTCACCTACTGATGTGGAAATCCTCCAAGAGGGTGTTACCCAAACAAATGACTGGTGCTTGAAACATGGCCTCAAACTGAATGCTAAAAATGCATCATTATCCCATTTGGGGAGAGTGACTTCCCCAAAAATTATCACAATAATAACAAGGTCTTAAGCACACAATCAGTTGTGATGGACTTGGGCACCCAGATTGATGGCAAACTTGACTTTTGACCACCATATTGCCTCCATTGTACAGAAAACTTTCTACATGCCCACCTCATTAGTAAGGGTATCTCATCCAGGGACAAGGGGCTCATAACATCCCTGCATTCTTCCCTTATAATACCCATTATTGAGTACAATGCCCCTTTCAGCATATACCTCACAAAGCACATGCAGCAAATGGAGAGACCACAGAGGTTCCTCACCAGGAGAATCCAGGGCCTCAAACATCTACCCTACACAGATAGGCTAAAGGCCCTGTCCCACTACTCAGTCTCATATAGACACCTCAGAGGTGACCTTTGTCTGACATACAAAACAATCTCAGACCCTGCCTTGATGGGACTGCTGCAACCTGCAAGTCAAGCTCCACTCGAGTAAAACGCACATGTGACCTCAACTTGGTCTGTGACTTCAGCAGAACTTGGTGGGACAGATTTGTGTCCCAGAGACTCCACCTTCTGTGGAATAGACTCCCTCTTCACGTCAAGCTGAGTGCCTCATTAACCCTTTTTAAGTGCAACCTGGATAACTGGATGGGTAAGAGAAAATGCACCCCTGGGATTCCACCCTTGTCTGTACTGGAATGGGGCACTGGGTATTGACTTGTCGGAACATGGGCTAAATTCTTAGCTAGGCCTGTAAGGGCTTCAGGGCCAATAGCCTAGTAACTTTCTATGATCCTACGATCCTCTAAGGCTGCTGTGCAGCATGTATTCTGAAAACACACAAAAAGCTACCTTCTGAAAACGAAAAAGAGATTTTACTAGATACGTCACTAAATACAGAAGTATCTATAGACAGAGAAGATAATCTGATTTGCAGTAGATGGTAAGTGAACGCAGAATTAATAATGCAGGTTTTAGACTCAAGTGACAACCATGCTATCATTGTGGCAAAATGTCACGTACCACTGTTTTTTTGTTTGCTTAAGGAATACAGAGGAAGCCATAACAGAGGCCTTGCAAAATGAACATGCAGAAATAATGGTGAAAAAAAGAGTTCACATGTTAAAAATATACAGGAAGGCATATGTAAAACTACTAATGCAAATAATTAGGTTGCACATGAAGAAAGAGATAATGTGTCATTAAAGTTAGAAAGTGATATATCATCTAAATAGGATGATTTCATGTGTTCCAGGTTGTATGACATGGCAAAAAATGACTACTAACATCATGCGGGTTACTGCCAAAGTGGCAGGGGTGAAGCTGAGAATGGAACTAGATTCAAGGTCAGCGTTATCTATAATTTATTTTACAGATTACATTTTTTTGCAAAGATAGCACTGCAAATGACATCTGGTATTATTACAGAAGTACATGTGCAACACTGTCCTCCTGTTGGTAAAATGTACCAGTGATCTACAAAGGTGAAACACATATTTATTTATTTATTTATTATTTATTACAGTTTGATGACCGGGATAGTCCACTGGGCTTGGAAGAGCCCGTTTTCAGTGGAGGCCCGGGGAGAAAAGCTCCACAGGATATAGACAATTTTACACTAGTTATATAAAAGTAAATAAAGTAGTAGAACAGTGAAATACAGAGATAATATACAATTTGTTAAAAAAAGACATAATATTTTAATCCTCGGTAATGAGTTACAAAAGTGAGATTCATGTAGTCTAAATGTATTAAAAGTACAGGCATTTCAGATGAAAAAAAAAACAAGTAAAACATTTATGTACAGATAAAAAAACAAGCTTTTTTTTTGGAAGTTAGAAATATGAGGAGAGGACAGAGAGAAGGTGTTGAGGTGGTTGAGGTAAAAGGTGGTATAAAATGGAGAAAGGGAGTGGGTTGGGGGAGTTTATGAGGTATAGAGTAGGAGAGGAAGCAGAGGCAAAGGGTAAGAGAGCACAGTGATAGAAGGTTGAGGTATATAGTGCATGGGAGATGGTGTTAAAGAGTTTATGTGGTAGGGGTACAGGAACATTTCCACTTTGAAAGGAGGTGAGATTGGAGAAAATTTTTGAAATTTGAGTGGCTTTGAGTATTTTAAAGGGTGGTAGGGAGAGAATTTCAGAGTTTAGCTAGGGAGCAGGATAATAGTCAGTGGCCAGGGGGTCGATGAGGCTTGTATATGTTTAGAAGATTGAGGTTTTCTGATCTTAGAGAGTGGTTGGGAATGTAGGGGGTTAAACAAGTGGACAGAGAAGGACAACTAGAAGGTTTGAATATGAGCTTGTGAGCAGTAGTAAGTTGAAGGAGTTTGAGGTAGTTAGGAAGTTCAAGCCATTTCAGGGAATGGAGAGACAGTGATGTGATGAGTTTCTGGAGTTGGTGGCAAATTTGGAGATTTTATCATGACAGGCTTCCAACTTGGCCTGTAAGCCTAGCTGAAGATTAGTGAATGGGGGGGGGGGGGGCACCGTATATAAGAGAGGGAAGAAGGTAAGCAGAGGTAAGGGTGTGTCTGGTGGAGGGGGTAAGGTAATGATTGTGTCAATACAGGAGACCTAGTTTTTGGTGAGTTTTTTTTTTATATTAGTTTGGATATGGATGTCATATTTTAGATTTTCATCAATTATGACACAGAGCAGTTTGGTATGTAATACTATTTCTATGGGGCTGTTATTCTGAGCAGTCACTGTAAAAGAGTTTTTGTCTATATTGGTGTTTTTGGATTGGGAGAAGATCATTAGCTTTGTTTTATTGGTATTTAAGGCGAGGTGATTACTATGCATTCATGATTCGGTATTAGAGAAGGCTAACTGAGTTCTGAGAAGTAGGGTGAAGGGGGTATCTGCTGTACAAATAATGGTCAAATCGTCAGCATTTTGAATTAGTGTGGCATGAGAGAGAGAGACTGTTGGAAGTTGTTAATGATACAAATGTTATACTTACATATAATAAAAACAAATACGCACAACAGTGCTCTTTGATACAACACAGATGTGAAAAATGGTGACTTAGTGGTACAGTGGTTAGTGTTGCTGCTTCACAGCATTTTTTCTTCAGTTTGATTCTTAGATGGGGCATTTCTTCATACAGTATTCATGTCTGGTCTGTCTGCATTGGTTCTCACTGGGTGCTCCCACTTTACTCTCACATCCCAAAGGCTTGTTACAAGTAAACTGCCTGCTTTCCAAACAGGGCTAGCTCTAGGAGAAACTGTACCCTAAGCACCTCTCCACTGCTCGCTGGTTCTCCTTCCCTGCAGTTCTCCACTGGTTGCCCCTTTTGGCCTCTCCACACCATCCAGAGTGAAATTACTTTTTTTCTTGTTTATTTGCACTTTGCCATACTCAAGCTTTTTTTGTCTACTTTTCAACACAACTGTCCAAGTCTGCACTATAATAACTGTGCAGAAAATAACTACATTAAGCTGGGCCCCTGGGGGGTTTAGATGCTTTGTGGTGCATATTTTTACATTTCTAGTCTTTTGATCTATGTGTGTGATGCACCCTTCCTCAATGGATTTCTTATGAATATTATGGTTTAGTAAGAAATTATATTGATGAATCATGTCATACACTGTGCACCATGGACTCACAGGATTTTAATACTCTTGTACAGTTTTCATGTTTTCTTCTTACTGTATTCCATCCATCCCTTCTTCCTTCCCCCAGACAAACACGCAAATGCACACACACATGTCAATACCAGATTAAGGGCTTGTAAAAGTTGTCAGTAATGTAGTGCAATAATTTTAGATGCTGTGGTACCTTCCTGCTGCCACTTGGCTACTTCAGCTCTGACGTAATTAGAGTCTGCTGCTACCTAAATCCCTCTCAAACTACATTTACTTTACCGTAACTGGTCTTCTCTTTTCTGAGCTCTAATTCTAAACAACAAGAGTGCAAGAATCCTGCTAAATAAAACACTTATTCCTGATGTCTGTGCTATTTGTGTGACAATGCAGTAAACACTAAATATATCATATATGTGCATATGCTGATTTTACAAATGCAAATTATTTTGACTGCACTGTGTTATCCCATTATTTCTGAGTATACAAGTTACTGCAGTTTGCTCTTTTGACCCTGACTCTTCCTCTCTGGAAAGGGTACCTGTCACAGCGAGACTAACCTGGCTGAAATCAGCATGATTGCCCCACACTCCAAAAGCAGATCCTGTCAATTAATTTAATAGTTGTCCCAGCTAATCCACTCTGCAATTAGAGTTGTAGACCTTTAACCATGACCAACACCTTGCCACAGGCTACTGTCTGTGTGGAGTTTACACATTCTCCCCTTCATGGGTTTTCTATGGCTATTCCAGTTTCCTCCTACCTCCCAAACACATCCTGGTTGATTTGCGTCATTCAACAGTCATAGGTTCATAGGTAGGTACTAGGCTATCGGCCCAAGGGCCTAAGTAAGACTAGCCAACAAGGTTCCCTGGCTTACGCCACCCAAGAAAATAATTTTCCTGTCCCCCTGTCGAGAAGAGCCACAGAAGTGATCCCCGGGGTGTATTTCCTATTTCCCATCCACTCATCAAGATTTTTCTTAAAGAGTGCTAATGAGGAACTTTGCTTGACATTGATGGGTAGCTTGTTCCAGAGTATGGGAAGTCTCTGGGACAGGAATCTATCCTTGCATCATGTCCTGTTTATTGTGGTGACACGGTTTAGGTCCCTAGAGCATGTAACTCGGACGGATTGGGATTTCTTTAGGTGTAGCATGTCCAACAGTTCTGGGTTTGACATAGCTTTATATGTTAGGCAGAGCTCACCTCAGAGTAGGCGATATCCTACGGAGTAAAGCTGGAGTTTTTTGAGATGGTCAGTGTAGGGCATCTGTTTGAGGCCAGTAATTCTCTTTGTGAGGTACTTCTGTGGCCTTTCCAGCTGCTGCAGATGTCTTGTGAGGTACATTCCAAAAGGGGTGTTGTACTCTATAATGGGTCTAATGAGTGCCAAGTTGAGGGGAACAACGATGTCTTTTTTCCTGGATGAGAACCCTTTTGTGATGAGGTGTGCCACATAGAAGGATTTTCTGACTACTGTGGCAATGTGATTATCAAAGGACAGACTACTGTCCACCTGGGTCCCAAGGTCTCTTATCACACATTCGACATTAAGTAGACTGCCGCCTATGTGGCACTTCATGGGTACAGAGTTTTTACCAAAGGGGATGACAATGCACTTTTCGGCATTGAGCTTGAGGCCATGGCTTTGACAATAGACATCTGTCTCAGTGAGGGCCTTCTGTAGGATGTCCACATTATTTGGTGACTCGACTATGGCTCCTAGTTTGCAGTCATCTGCAAAGTTCATTAGCCAGAGGCCTTCTGTGTTAGCCTGTACTTCAGATAAGTAGATACCAAACAGGAGAGGTCCCAGGACTGAACCCTGTGGTACGCCACTTGTCACTGGTTTGATGTCAGATTTGGAGTTTGCAACCTTTACAGTGTGGGTTCTGTCAGTGAGCCAGTTGGCAACACAGCTTGTGATGTAGGGATTTATACCTAGTTTAGTGAGTTCAGCTATAATTCCAGAATGGGGGATGGTGTTGAAAGCCTTGGCAAGGTCAAGATAGGCTGTGTGAACTACCTTACCCTTGTCTATGGCTTTGGTGACTGCCTCAAAGAAGTCGATCAGGTTCAGGAGGCATGATCTGCCTTTAACAAACCCGAACTGGTTGGGGTCCAGAGTTTGGAGGTTACCAATGTCTTTGTTTATGAGTTCCATGATGATACGTTCCATGGCCTTACAGACAAGGCTCATCAGGCTAATAGGGCGATAGTTCCTGGGATCAGTGGTGGCTCCCCCTTTGTGGAGTGGGATAACTGTTGCTATGCGCCATTCAGTGGGCACAAAACCTGACGTGATGCTATGATTGAACATGGTGCTTAGGTGGGGAGCCAGTTCGTTCTGGCATTCATGTAAAACGCAGCCTAGGATGTTGTCCAGTCCCATGGATGCTGTGTTTCTGGCTTTAGAGAGTGCAGCTTTTACCTGTGTAGCTGTGATTACAGGGACTCTGCATTCTTCCTGCATAGATATGCCCCTATAGGGGGTGAGAGGTGGGTAAAATTAGCACTGAACCTATCTGCCAGGATGTTGGCAAAATCAGTTGGTTCTGTAATTTCCGTGCCATTGTACTGTAACTCAGAGCAGATCTGGATGTTGCCATTGAGATTCTTGACATAGCTATAGAATGATTTGTGGTTGTCCCTAGAATCAGTGTTGATTTTGTTTTCGTAGCTAGCTTTGGAGGATCTTATAAGGGATCTCAACTTCTTACTGAGGCTGACCAGGGAGCTCCTCCACTCATGGGATTTTACTCTCTTTTGCAACAGTTTCTTCCTTCTGTTGTAGAGTTTGTTTATGGCAGATGTCCACCAGATTGGCTTCCTTTTTTTGGAGGATAGTGTCTTGGTTCTGTTTGGGATAGCACGATCCATGCAATCGTGTAAGTGCTTATAGAGTGCATTTGTGTAGGATTCAGCAGTTGTAACTGTATTGTCCATCTGCATGGGTGTCATGAAGTTCACCACTTCTGTCTTAAGAAGCATGAAGTTGGCTGTGGAGAAATTTTTTACCATGGTTTCCTTAATGGGGGGGTAGGGGCAGGATGTGGATATCTAGGGTGATTAGCTTATGGTCAGATCTGACCAATGAGGAGTTGACTTCAGGTGCGGAACACCTGTCACTCATGTTGGTAATGACTAGGTCTAGGATATTGTTGCCCCTGATGGGGGTGTGGATAAGTTGATCCAGGGCATTGAAATTTATGAATTTCAGAAAGCGTTGAGTGAAGGAGTTGGTATACGAGTAGTTTTCTTAGTTAATGGCGGGGTAGCTGAAATCACCCATTAGGGTGTTTGGTTGAACCCTAATATTTTCCAGTTTATCAAGAAAAGAGGAGTGGGAATCCTGGGGCATGGTGGGGGATCTGTAGCAAGCTACAATTTGGATTTCAGTTTTGCCCAGAGTTAGTTGCACTTGGATAACCTCAGATGCATTATGCTGAGCAACTAGCCTGGAGGTGTGGATATCCTTAATGAATATAGACACACCTCTGCCTTTGGTGTTTCGGTCCAGGTTAGGCAGCCGAAAAGTGTGGTATGAGTTATAGCCTGGTAATGCAGGGGTGCTCTCTGGAGCCTTGAACAAGGTCTCAGTCACTGCACAGATATCAATGTTCTCCATTTTAAGGAGTGCCTCGAGGGAGTGCATTTCTAGCATTGAGTAGCATTACCCTCAGTTTTTACTTGCCTGTTCCTGTTACAGTGGTGAATTTGTCATTTGAACCTTGCCTAACAAAAGGCACTATAGGGGCGGCAAGAGCCTTAGCCAGTATCCAGAATCCCAGGGTTGACAGGTGCAGGCCATCCTTGGCAAATCATCGAGGTCTGTCGACCTTGTCGCCCGGGCAGACAGATAACAGATCTCCTTAGAATGACACCAGAAGCTTAGCCAATTGTTGAAGTGAATCATTTTGTCTTTGTACTGCGGTATTATTCTGGGCGATGGTAGGGTGCTACTCACGGCTAGGGTCATACCTGCCTGGGCTACAAGATCAGAGAGCTCTTCCATGTCTCTTTTCATGTAGTCCAGGGAGGTAAATCTCAGGTCATTCACACCAACATGGACAATGACAGAGTCATACTTGTACTTGTTGTGGAATGACCTGAGTGCGTGTGTCATGTGGCGGATCCTGGCACCCGACAGGCAGCTGACATCAACCTTCTCCTTGTTTAGCCTGGTGAGTGGGACATCAGTGTGCCTGATTATAGAGTCACCTATGACTAGTGTGTTGGGTACGTTGTTTTGCCTTATGGGCTGTGGTTGAGTGGCACACTGAGACTGTGGGCTATGTGTCATTTGGGTTGTGTTGGGGGGTAGAGGTTGCTTGCATTTCTGATTTGGAGAAGCCACTCCTTATGTGGTAGATAGGTTACCTAGTGCTTACCAATCCCACTGATAAGCTAGCAGGCTTTCCTCCAACACAGACAGGCTTGGGAGGCTCAGACGCTTACAAACAATCCTGGATATAGCAAATATGTATCTGAACTATACTAGTTACAGGAAAGGCAGGAAACAAGCATAATATTTTGTTACAGTTAAGCAGAACACAGGGAGATTCTAGCAAAGTTTTTTTGTAAAGGAAAGGGACAGAGGAGAAGCAGAAGATAATTCAAGGTTAGGAAACTAAGTGGATTGGCCTTCTCAAATGTTCTGTCTGTATTAGCTAGAATGAACTAATGACACTAGACTGGGAGGAGTGTCCCAGATCAAATTTACAGTAGGGGCGGGCAACTGCAAAGCCACCAAGTATAACAGGGAGGGTGGGTGGAGAACAACACTAAAGCTACTAGCCTACACTCTTTTAGACAGCAAACACTATCACAGCACAAGAACAGCAGTGAGCCACAAAATAAAAGTTTTAAACAGATAAAGGAGCAAGGAGACTCTACAAAATGCTTTTAACTGCAAACAAATCAGATATATGGTACACTCGTTGGCAGGAAATTAGAACAAACAAATAGGTGCTTAATAAGTAGAGAAAATTTCCCGTTAATACCTTTCACACAGTGAAACTAGCTAAAAAGCTTTACAAACAGTGTGACAGTAAAAACCTTATTTATCAGGACCTGTAAAGTAGACAATTTTAGTTTAACCATACAGATTAGTTAATAGCAAAAAATACAGTAAAAAGTATGCAGCAGGCAATAAAAAGTGCTATATATAAATTGCTAGAAGCAATAACTAGTAAAAATAAGCAAAAAAAAAAAGGATACTTATTGTTATATATCTCAGATCAGAGTTGTAGTCAGTGCCCCTCCTCCACTTGGCTCAGTGTGTATAGACAGAAATCCTCTCAAAGTTAGGGCTTAAACACCAGAAGATACAACCTTAAACAACTTTTTTAAAAAAGTTCAAAAGAACCAATGAGTGCTTACTCCAAGCCCTAGACCATCCAACCTCCACCAGCCAGCAGCCAATCAACACAATCCTGCCACAAAGGTAAAGAAAGGCTTCTGCTAATTCAAGATGGCCTGGTCATGTGCTCAGAACAACCACTGCAAAAACAAACAGGCCCAGAGACAGCAAATCTGAACTGGGACAATACTAAAGCTACTAGCCTACACTCTTTTAGACAGTAAACACTACAGAAATGTTTATAACAGCAGAACAGCAGTGAGCCACAAAATGAAGGTTTTAAACAGATAAAGGAGCAAGGAGACTCTACAGAATGCTTTTAACTGCAAACAAATCAGTTATATGATACACTCCTTGGCAGGAAATCAAAACTAACAAATAGGTGCCTAACAAGTAGAGAAAATTTCCCGTTAATACATTTCACACAGTGAAACTAGCTAAAAAGCTTTACAAACAGTGTGATAGTAAAACCTTACTTATCAAGCCCTGTAAGGCAGACAATTTTACTTTAACCATGCATATTAGTTAATAGCAATAAAATACAGTAAAACGTATGCAGCAGGCAATAAAAAGTGCTATATATAAACTGCTAGAAGCAATAATTTGTAAAAATAAGCAAATAAACAGGATACTTATTGTTATATATCTCAGATCAGAGTTGTAGTCAATGCCCCTCCTCCACTTGGTTCAGTCCCCATATTAATAAGCTGTATTTACTCTTGTGGTCTGGGTTGTAGCTGAAAAGGGTAGCAACCCACTTACTTCATTAACTAATGATAAAGTAAAAATAAGGCACTGAACCAAGGTTGAAAGGGAAAGCAGGAAAGGAGTTAATTGGTTCAGTAGTATACAGTTAATTATTTGCTAACATCACTGTATATCTACACCCTTTGGACTACTAAAATAAAAAAACATCACACCTCTCAACCTGCAAGTAGAATTTGGAAAAAAAAGCTTCCCAACTCATGGAACTAAATATGTTGTTATAAACTCAGATTTTATTTTATTTTATTTTACATTTAGTTACTGGGAAAGTCCAACTGGAGACAAGTCCTTTTTCAGCGGAGGCCTGGGGAGAAAAGCTCCACATACAACACATTACATAATATTTATAAAAGATACTTTAAAAAGTACAATAGAATAAAGTTATCATAGTATTGTAGTATAGCAACTTATTAACTTATACAAATATATTTGCTTTGCAAAGAGGTATTAAGATACTAATTGCGTAAAGAGTACATACAAGTTGAGTGACTAGGTGATGAACAGAACAGTTATAAAAGATCAAACAGAAGTACAGCAATTCCTATATACAAAGAGTCAGTGAATCAACTAGAGACAATTTTTTTTTGACTTGGATACGAAAAAACATCTGGTGTTGGGTGGGTGTTAGACTATCCTGGACTGACACAACTACAGATGCATGAATTCTCTAGGTATGTTTTAGTGATTGTTTAAATTGTGATACGGGGGATGTGGCTGAGGGATTCGCCAGCAGTACTGTTAGCTTTCGTTACTGTGAGGAAAAAATTATTCTTAGAGTGAAGGACTCTATACTGGAATCAATGTAATACAGTTTGTAGTGCTGGGGTTTTACAGGGAGGTATAGAATTTTGTGGGCAGGTATGAGTTGGTCGTAAAGGAGGAGGTTAGGAAGTTCAAGACAGTTAAGCTGCTTAAGGGCAGGGCAGTGGTGTGATCTATGTGGGGTTTCAGAGGCAAACGTAGCAATTTTGTTATAGCAAGTATCTATTTTAGCTATATCTGATTTTCTAAGATTGATGAGAAGTGGAGAATCATAGAAAAGTGTAGAAATGAGATGTGTTTATGCTAATGTGGCCTTAGTGTTTTTTTTTTGTGAGAAATTGTTTATTTCTGTGTAGTACACCTATTGTTTATGAAGTTTTTTTATGGTAAGGGAGACATGGATATCAAATTACATGTTACAGTCAATCTCAACCCCCAGTAGTTTAGTGTGATTGACATGAGAGATAGTTGTTTTATTATTAGATATGATATTAAATGTGGGAATGGGAGACGTGTGTTGTGTGGGTTGGAAGATCAGGAGTTTTGTTTTATTAGGATTCAGTATTAGTTGGTGGTCGGTAAGCCAAGAACAGAGAGAAAGGAGGCTTGGGTTTGTACCTGCAGTTCTTGGATGGAAGAAGATGCACAGATTAGCATGGAGTCATCTGTATACTGGATAACTTGCGCATGTCGTATAGACGTTTGGAGGTTGTTAATGAAGATGGAGAAGAGTAAGGGCTCAAGGATGGAGCCTTGGGGAACTCCTAGTGTGACTGGTAGCAGAGGAGAGACTATTTGATGCCACTGAACTGCCTGCTGCCGATCTGTTAAATAACTTTGGAACCAGGCAATGGAGGGTTTGCTAAAATTTAGTTCTGAAATAATTTTAATAAGTTTACTGTGACTGACCATGTTGAAGGACTTTGAGAGATCTAAAAGATGGCAGATACATATTTACCATTGTTTCTATTGTTGACTGTATGAGCGAATTACATAAGGGCTGTGGTAGTGGTACGAAAAGGCTGGAAGCCATGTTGTGTATCTGTGAAAAGTTTTTGAGTGTTTAGGTAGTCCATGATTTGTGTGAGCATACACTTCTCTAGGATTTTGGAAAGGGGTGAAAGTATACCAGTGGGGCGATAGTTGGTCAGTTCGTTTGAGTTATAGATAGGTATAATGTGGGAAATTTTCCAGATCTACGGGGCTAGATTTTCAGATTTTGAGTAGTTAATAAGAATGGCTTGTAAACAGCAATAAATCCCAAACTGATGTTTTCCTGGTGCTGCAGTTTTCCAGCTTTAAAGGTTGCTTTTGCACACTTATCAAGACCAAATGACATTCTTATATCATCTGAAAAAGTTTTGAAAACCTGCAGCTGTGCTTTCAGTTCCTCATCTGATGAGCTATACAGTTTTAAATCATCAACAAAGAGAAGATGAGAGTTTGTTGTTTTCTAGGAGCCAAATTACAGCCATGGCCTAAAATGTTAAGTAAACAGCTTAATGGATTAATGGCAAGGCAGAATAGCAATGGTGACATAGAGTCACCCTAGAATATCCCCCTTTGAATTTTTATCCCTGGGATAATAATCTGTCCTTTATCATGGCTTAACTGCAAAGTGGTCTGACACTGTTTCATGGTCACTACAATGTAGTCGATCAGTATAGGGTGCATCTTATACATTTTTAAGCACCCTTTTATCCATAAATGTGGGATACTATCAAATGCTTTTATATAGTCAATCCATTCAGTATGACTTTATTTAACAACAAATGATCCTTTGTTCCATCTGACTTTCTTTTATTGCCCTATGTTCTACTGCCATCATTGAGTTTTCTTCTAAATGACTATAAACTCTGTCGACATCAATTCCCGTGTATAGTTTATACTTCGTAGGAAGGCAAGTTATTGGTCTATAATTTTTAGGGTAGCTTGCAAGTTCACTCTTATGTAGGAGCATTGTTTTGCCTGTTGTTAGCCAGGTTGGTGTCTGTTCCGGGTCCACATATAAATAGCTCTTACTCATGGCTAAATCTTTGTGCAAAGATGTTAATACTTTTAACCAAAAGTTAGGTACTGCATCTGGGCCTGGGGTTTTCCAGTTATAGGCTTTTTTTTAACTTTGTTTCAATCTGTCTGGCTGTTACTTCATCCCATTTCATATCCTGAACCTTTAAACTTCTTATTCTTTCTTTTACTTACGGTTACTGTGTGACTGACTGGACGTATATGCAAATCCTATGATTATTTGGCATTCTGTCTGGGATTAGTTTCTTTACGGTCAATAAGTACAGGAAAATGCTGTGGTCTTCCCGCAACCCTGAACTAACAAATCTGGTAAATGAAGAATGAACAAGTGAATCGTGAGAGAAACTGACGCAAATGCACCTTTACTACACATTAGCTTGGCAGATGCGTTATCTTATGGAACAGTGTTGCTTAAGTCATACAAGTTTCATAAACACTTTAGATAGTTGAATATAATTATGCCAAGACTAACAAGAAAGTCCTTAATCTGATCTGGGGATGAAAAATTAAGCAATCACCTTTACGGCAAAAGGTCCTCACCAATAATGAGCCACAACCCTTCAGTGTTAATTTTAATCTTTGGAAGTAGGAATCATCGATAACTTCTAATAGAGGCACAGTTGTAGGAAGGCTGGGGTGAACAGACTAGCTGACCCACATACAAGTTGTTATTAGGTGAGGTGGGCAGTTTAGAAAGAGCCAATCAGTTCTTGCAAGCAGTATAGATAATGTACTTTGGACGCTTAAATGAAATATGATCAGCATTTTTGTGTTAGAAACTGTAACAAGGAGCAAATATAGTTCATTGGTACCAAATAGCCAGGGTCACTGACCCAGTTCTGCAATGTGTTATTATGTAGATAACTGATAGCTCTTTCTTTAGCTTGATTGTTTTCTATGTTTATATATTTTCTGTTTTAGCAAAAGATGTTACTGCTCAGTACTAGGAGTGTCAACAAAAAAGCTTCACTCCCAGGAAGCACGCCATACCCTTAAAAGTGTTTACATCTGTGCAGTTTTTGAGGCATGATTTAAAGCTACAGAAGGCACCCTGGGAGAACAAGACTATAATGCCTACCACACATTTAGACCAGCTACCGCAGAAGAAGGGACAAGAGGTGGAGGTGTAACAATCTGCATAAAAAGTAAACATACCTTAAGACTGGTCAAACAATATGACATGTCTGAGCTACTCCATGCCCGATAAACCTTAGGTAAAGTCCAGTACCACATTGTTTCTAGCTTATAGGTCTGCACCTATGACTCAGGATAACAATACCATGCATTTAAATGTACTGCAGTCACTCTCCGTTCAGCCCAATACCATACTCATGGGTGATTTCAACTATCCCACTATAAATTGGGATATATATACAACCAATAACTTGCAGGCTCAAAGTTTCCTGGATTTTGTCAATGTAAACACCCTGTACCAGCAAGTCTGCACACCTACTAGGGTTGCAGATATCTTGGATCTGGTACTCACAAATATTTGGGGATGTTGTAGCCCCCCTTGTGTAATGTCCTGACTGGTCAGATTACATTATAAAGTGGTCATCCTTCAAATAAATATAAAGCCCAAACTCCTAGTAAACCCCAGAATTTTAAAGAACTTTTTCAAGGCTAATTACCTCCTATTAAGCTATAGCATAGATAAATTCCTGTCCCACCAGCAACCTCAGAGGACACTGTGACCTGTGCAGTAGTGTTTAAGGAAACCCTGTACAAGCATGTAAATAACTGAATACAAGTAGCAGTACCAAAGTGAAATAAACTTAGGACACTCTCCAAAAACAAGCCCCCTTGGTGGACCCTCCCCAGTTTAAATAGGTTGTACAAGAGAAAGAAAATCTTGTTCAAAACCAGGGAAGGGAAATGCCCAACAGGCAAATATCTCTCTCAACAAGCAACTCAAGGGACTAATCAAGTGTAGCAAAGCCAACTTTGAGGCAAAAAATAGCCTCCCAGGCTAAGGATAACCATAAGACCTTTTTCAATTCTGCATGCAGCCTTAAGGGGAACACCCAACAGTATGCTGAACTAATAGTACATGGAACTTCCTACAATGACTCAGGAGATATAGCAAATTTGCTGTAAAATAAATTTAGGTTCAATTTTACCCCCATCACCTCCAGTTACCCCTTACAAAATGCCACCCTAGTATTCTTCCCCAACTATCAGTAAAGAACAGGTCCACACTGCACTCTCCAAAGCTAAACACACTATATCATTGAGTCCACATAATATCTCAGGATGCCGCCTAAGCTTGAAACATAATGTGTAAGGCCCACTAGGATCTTTTTTCAATCACAGCTTCCAGACAGGCTTCATCCTTAGGGAATGGAGGACTGCAACTGTCATCCCTCTACACAAAGGGGACCATCAACAGACCCAGGGGACTACAGACCCATATGTTTGACTAGTCTTATATGCAAGTGCATGGAAAGAATTTTCATGGACATGATAAAAAAAAACATAGGAAATTTTCAAACACTGGACGCAAGGGAAAGCCATGCATACTAAACCTAGTGGACTTCTTCAAGAAGATCACTAGAGCCATGGACAAGGTTAAAGGGATGCATACTGCCTGCCTTGACCTAGCAAAGGCATTTGACACAATACTTCAGTTGTGTATTATAGACAAACTCAAACATTTAGGTATAAATCAACAAGTCACCTGATGGATAGAAAAATGGCTCATGGATAGGACACATGCAGTTAGGGTGAGGGAATCCACCTCTACCAAGAGGCCTGTTACTATTGGTGTCCCACATGACTTGGTATTGGGACCTCTTTTGTTCAGAATATACTTGTTCAGAATATACTTCTCTGAAGTCAAGGCAAATGTAGAGGGTCTTTGGCTGACCAAATGTGCTGATAACTGCAAGCTGGGTGTGATCAAAGAATCCCCCAAAGATTTAGATATCCTCCAGGAGTGTCTGACCCAGACAAATAATTGGTGCAATAACCATGTCCTAAAACTCAATGCAAAAATTGCATAATTATTTCCTTTGGGAAGACAACCACCCCTGCAAATTACAACATTAATAACACACCCCTAAAAGTAGACCCAGTGATAAGGGACTTAGGAACTCAGTATGACAGTAACCTGAACTTTCATAACTGTGTGTTCATGGTGATGAGAAAATCCTTCTATGTGACAGAACTTATAAGTAAGGCTATAATATCCAGATCTAAAACCATAATTCCACAATACTCCGCCCCCATTAGACCAATAATCCAGTATAGTGCACCCTTCAGCATGCACCTGACCAGGCATTTGCAACAGCTGAAATGGCCACAGATGTTCCTCACTAAAAAAATACAGGATGTAAATAACATGTCATATGTGGACCACCTCAAAGTGCTGTCCCTGTACTTGGTCTCCTATAGACTACTGAGTGGCAGTCTATGTATAACCTACAAGGCATTCTATGATCCAGCCATGATGGGTCTTGCCACACATTCCCAAAACAAACAGCACTAGAATTACCCAATTGAAGGATTTAAACCTCATCTGAGACATAAAAATGTTGGAGGGATAGGTATGCGTCTCAGAGATTACCCATTCTCTGGAACAGGCTCCCCTTTCAGGTGAAGCAGAGCTCTTCACTAAGCCTATTCAAATGCAATTTGGACCAGTTGATGAAAAATCACAAATTCACCTGTGTCCCTTATGGACAGGGACAACTTGTAGATTCCCTAAGGCACAGGCATATACCAAAGGTGTTCTAGTCCTTGGGCATTGATAAATGGGAAGATTGGGACATAAGTGGCTTGGCTTAAAAAGGCTCTAGGGCTGCTAGCTTAGTAAACTATGCTTCTATAATCCTATTTATGTGACCAAAGGCGAACTACTGCAAGAAGCTATTACACCTATACCTTTTTATTGATCCTCCGTGATCTATGAGAAAACTTTTTTTGCCCTCATCTGGTGGTGGTGGGGGGTGGGAACATTATTCATGGTACCAACCAACCTTGCTACAGCTTTGCCTAGAATCACATACATATCATTTTGAATTTAAAGACATGAAGCTGTATAGAAATAATGCTAGACTATCAGACTTAACTGAATGAATCAAGAGAATCCTAATACCAATTATCCATTAGCTATATATTACACTTCCATAGCTGAACAATTACCAATAAAATAAATACTTCTGAAGGGAAATAAAGAACAGTTCTCTACTGTTCACTCTGTAAGCATTTGTGGTAAAAAGGTGGCTGAAAGACAGCAACTTACTACACTTTGCAGAGTTAGGAAGATTAACTGTCTGTGTGTCAAGGAATCCTATTGTGTGTTGCCAGAGTAGTAATTCCTTGTGAATTATGCACTAGAGTGTTGAACATTGCACACAGAGTACTAAAGGGTGGAGTGAAGGGGCAGCTGCCCTTGGCATAAGTTGTTAGGGGGGTGATCAGGTGTAGATTATTGATAACTGGTTTGTGTAATTAGTTAAATGGGACTCGGTTACTGTTGGAACTGCTGTAAGTGTATGGGGATGTGACTAGTATAATTTAAGAGCTACTGATCAGTACTTGACTTACTAGGTTGATTAGATAGACAGCCTGCAGCCACTATTCATGCCTTTGTCATTCAGTCAATGTGAGTTTGTTAGGAACTATAACAAGTGGATGGTATAGTTTTTTGCTACAGTTTACAAAAGCTATTTATTTGACAGTATAGCAAAGAACTGTTTTGCAGATACTTAGTGGCTCTTTGTGTGGAGGGTCTAATAAAACAAAGAGCTGATATGTAGGTATACAAACAGCTCTTTGGTCATAGTGATGACCTACTTTAGTTTGGAAGAGATATTTTTTGGTCTATAACTTTGGGAGACTATTTTGTCATCAAAGAGCGGACATTATTGGCTTTTCCTGAGTTGCCAGATGATGTAGCTACTGCTCTGACTAGATGAAAAGAACTTGTGAAATGTGAAAGCCAAGTCTGTTGTGCTCAACATTTCTTATGTTGTCCCATTACAGACAAGCAAATATGGATTTATACAAGAGAAATATAAATGCCAAAAAGCCCAAATTCTCCTTTACAAACATCTTGCATCATTGGGGGTGGCTGTCAGAGCCATAGCATTGCATCCAGTTTGATTTTATAGCACTAAACAGCTCTGTGTTTCTAACTGCTGTAGATGCATGCTCCAAGTGTCCAGAGATCATCTTCAAGTGTCCAGAGATCATCTTCAATGAATCAACCTCTGATGAAAAGACTACTTTGTTATTAAGATCAGTATATTCACAAGAAATGTATTACTTATTGATTTATTTGTCTTTATTTACTGGGACAGTCCAACTGGGCAAAGCCCATTTTCAGAGGTGGCCAAAGGAGAAAAACTCCAGAGGATACTTTTGAGATATTCATGATAAAACAATTTTTTTGACAAATATACATTACATAGATAGTTCTGAAGATGGTTTGTCAGACAGATGTATAGTAATAATAGATCACAGTTTACTTAGGAAAGATCAAAATCTTGACAAAACAAAAGCATGTCATTCTTACGTCCCATCATCAATACACAAATGGGTTAGAGCAGAGCGCAGAGCCAGACCATGGTCAAATGGGGCTCAAGGCAGGGTAATGGATCATGGACCTCTAGCCCCCCACATCAGCCCCTTCCACAGCAATTCCAGTGTCCTATTACTTGGCTCTTTCTCCCCAGTTACCATAAACACTGTTCAAATTTGTCAATGTGCATACTGTTTTCTTCTGTACTTCTACAATGATTACAGATATTTGTATTTAATATAAAACTTCAATTTCAAATTGTCTAGAGCAAACACTGAAAGACATTTGCTAAACAAAACAATACAGTCTCACAATGAAATAAATCTTACCATTAACAGTAAACTTCTCTGTCCTTGAAACTCACATTCATTAAAACGGTATTGAAACCCACATTTACGCATTAATTTTACCTTTGGGCTGTTTTCAAACCATAGGCCCCTTGCACATTTTACGACCATGTGCACACGCATGTGTTCTTTGATTCACCTTCCTGATTGTATTAAATTATATTCTTCATATAATACAGCACTGCTTGTTAGAGTGTGTTTTAAATATGTAATTTTGAAATTTTTTTCCAGTAAGCAATGAAACAAAACATATGAACCAATAATGACAAAACTGCCCATTTCAGACCATTTCAACAATAAAAGGCCCCTCAAACTTATGTCATTACAGTCCACCAATATCAGACAATATGCATGATCTCTGCAGAAGTAAAAGTCATCTGAATAATTCTACATTAAAGAGATATATTACCAAATGAAGAGGTTGCTACTAGCAAGCAACTTTATACTTCAGTGTTTCATCAACAAATTCAGTGCCTGCGACCTTGAAGAATAAATTGCCTATATTACATAAAAAAAATTGGTAAGCTGCTAATATTGCAACATGGCATAGTTGCAAGGCATCTCATCAAAAGGAGGATACACTAGGACTGCAGCAACCCATGCCACCTTAAAGTATAACTCAGTAATAGCAATCCGTCTACATGGTGTGGGATTAGAACCCACAGACTTCTGCATCAAAAGCAAATATGATACCTGTTGTCCTGCTAACATTACTTTTAAATTCTGTAGCACAAACAGTAACAACCTTTTGCCAAACAAAATAGTTGCACATTGAAAACAAACTTAGCATGAACAGCAGTAAACTTCTCTTTCCTTGAAGCTCACAATTCCTTGAAAATGTACTGAAGCTCAGAGCTCCTTGAAAATGTACTGAAACTCATAACTCCTTGAAAATGCACTAAAACTCATAGTCTGGTAGTGGGTGTAGAGGATTCAGTATCTTGTCTCCTGTAACTAAGCTATAGGGTTTGAGCCTGGTTAAATTAACTAACCTGTCACCACTAACTAGGACATTTCATACCCCCATTCTCTTATTTCTTAGTTCTCCACTAACCTACTAACTTACAGTATAACATTTATCTGAAAATTCCATGCTCCATGCTGCTCATTTCAAAAAATTGCATGCTCCTCTCTGTTCCAGTTTAAAAGTGCATGGACTGTACTAAAGATGCATGCATAGATTCTACTAAAGATGCACTCTGCATGTGTTCTTAAAAAAGAAATGTAATGCATGCATTGTGCATTCTTAAAGAAATGTAAGTTTGTGGCAGTCCCCCTGGTCAGAGTGCCCCCTCCCTGGCTAGTCAGCCGTACGCAACTGCCTAGGTCACCTAGTGCTGGATCTGAGTCTGACAGAGAGTCATTCAAACATGCAAAAAATATATTAAAGCCATAAGCCCTGATATAAAAATATTGCAGTACAAGGTAAACAATCTTCTTTTTGCATATTGAAATGCAGCCCATACAGACAGTAATGTGTCACCAGCAGTGTTGTTCCTAAGTCAGAATTTAAGGTCGCACCTGAATTTATTGAATCCTGATAAACAAGCAATTCAGGTACTTAAGTGAGAAGCTAGTCTGAAGAAATGTGCACTGGTGTGGTGTAATACCACATAACTGACAAATGGCATTTCGTTGAATTACCTTGGAGACCCTGCACCTAATGTAAAGGATGACATGTGGAGAGGACAACACATACCAGATTCAAAGAGCCAGGTTAATGAAAGGTGTGATGCCGACTGAAAGCCAGGTGGATGTAGACAGAGTGGTGGATGACTATAGGCATGCCACCAGCAAGACATATTATCTGTAATGCACAGCCAGAATGGTGGATGACAAATACTATACTTCTAGAAGAATGGATGGACAATACATTACCCAGAAAAGACTGATGGCCACTGTCATACCTCAGGAAAGAAGGATGACCAGATATCTTATTCTGCATGACTGATTATCAGTCCTATATTTTAAGGGGGACAGGTGACTAATACAATTCACCAAACAGGATGGTTGACCCATAACTACACCCCAGGATGGATGGCTAGCCTATACAGTGCTTCAAGGGTAGATGACTTCACTGCAACTACCATGGACATCTTCAATGCAGCTATCAATGAGCCCCACATGGATAGCTCTGTTATAAAGACAGACTCACCCGAAGAAAAGAGAAAAATGTATATAATACATTTTTGTTGAAAATGTAACATATACATTTTATTTATTTTTAGCCCTGCATATTCAAGATGTACATAGTACATTTCAAATTCATCAACTGTTCAACCACTATTAACTGGGAGTCCTAAATGGCACTATATGTACATGCACAGAGATTCCTGGATTTTGTAAACACAAACTCCCTGGACCAGATAGTCAGTACGCCAACCAGGGGTGCAGCCATACTGGATCTGATTCTCACTAATATGGAAGAGTGCTGAACACCCCCTACTTTAATTACTTCCTTGGTAAGATCAGACAACAAAATGGTTTCCTATGAAATAGAAATAAAATCTGGACCCCCAGCTAAACCTGGAATATTCAGGAACTATTCTAAAGCTAACCTCCTGCTATTAAGTGAGAACTTGGCAAAATTTCAAGCCCCCATAAACCCTGAGAACACTGCTGCCTATGCAGAACGGTTTACAGAAACCCTGTACAAGCATGTTATAGCTGCATAGAGGAAGCCGTAGCCACCAGGAAGAAGTACAAAACTAACTTAAAAAACAAACCACTCTGGAGGAATCACAAAATCAATAGGCTGTATAACAGGAGGAAGAAAAATCATGGCAAGAATTAGGATGTGCAGCACCCAGCAGGATAAACGCACCCTCATCAAACTAAACAAACAACTCAGAGGACAAATAAAGTCTACCAAAGTCAAATTTGAGGTAGGTTTGGCCTCCCAGGCCAAGGACAACCACAAAGCATTCTTTAGCTACAGTATGTCTGCAACTTCAAAGGCAATACACAATTGTGCGCAGAGCTCGTTGTGAATGGAGCCACCTATACTGAGCCAGAAGACATAGCAAGCCTCCTGGTTGATAAACCCAGCTCCAACTTTACCCCTCTCTCCCCCTCAACCTTCCCTCAGGAAATATCATCATAGGTTCATAGATTCATAGGTACTTACTAGGCTATCTGCCCGAAGGCAATTATAAGCCTAGACAGAATGTGTTGGCTTTCGCCGCCCCCTTAGATTATAGGTTCATAGGTAGGTACTAGGCTATCTAAATAATCAACCCTTGCAAGTCTTGAACACAGGACCCTACATACCACAGCCACAGCAATTTACCACTAAGTAATATGACTCCCCCTACTATCACTAGGGAAAGATCCTTAATGCTGTCTCACTCTAAGGCCAAGAACACTGCATCAGTGGGCCCATACAATATCCCAGGATGCATTCTAAATAGCATGAAACATGACCAATCAGGGCCTCTGGAACTACTGTTTAAATGTAACCTCCAAACAGGTTTTGTGCCTCATGAATGGAGAAAGGCAACAGTCATCCCTCTGCATAAAGGTGGACCATCTACAGACCCATAAGTCTCCCTAGTCGTATATATAAAGCCATGGAAAGAATTATCATGGGGATGATCAATAAAGATATAGTAAACCTCCAGACACTGGACCCAACCCAGTTTGGTTTCGTCAAGGGCAGATCATGCCTACTCAACCTGGTGGACCTCTTTATGAAGGTCGGCAAAGCAATGGATGAGGGCAAAATTGTTTACACTACCTACCTTGACCTGGCCAAGGAATTTGACACAATACCCCACTTGGGCATTGTTGACAAACTCAAGAGGTTAGGTACAAACCCGTATGTCAGCTGGTGGATAGCTAACTGGCTCACAGACAGGTCCCAGGAAGCCAGAATTGGGGAGTCCACCTCTACAAAGAGGCCAGTCACAAGTCAAGTCCCTCAGGGATCAGTTCTTGGACCGTTCCTTTTTGGCATTTACTTCTCAGAAGTCAAGGCCAATGTCAGTGGTCTCTGGCTGACTAAATTTGCAGATGATTGCAAATTAGGAGCTGTTATTGAATCTCATACTGACACAAATATTTTATAGGAGGGGCTGACACAGACAAACAACTGGTGTCAGAGCCATGGACTAAAACTAAATGCCAAGAAATGCATAATAGTATCCTTTGGGAAGTCATCCATCCCTGGTAACTATCATATTGACAACACACCCATTAGAGTTAACCCAGTAGTCAGGGACTTATGGATACACACAGATAGTAATCTAGTCTTTGACCATCATGTTTCTACAGTGGTAAGCAAATCATTCTATATTGCACAACTTATAAACAAAAGTATGGCATCTAAGTCCAAGGAAGTAATTATTCCACTGTACTCAGCATTCATCAGACCTATCATTGAGTACAATGTCCCCTTTGGTATATACCTAACCAGGCGTATCCAACAACTGGAACATCCACAGAGGTTCCTCACTAAAAGAATACAGAGTGTAAGTACAATGTCCTATACAGACTGCCTCAAGGCCCTATCCCTGTATTCTGTCTCCTACAGGCTTTTGATGGGAGATCTATGCCTGGCATACAGGGCATTGTTAGACCCCCACTCTGATGGACCACCTGCATATCCACAAAACTAACAGTACCAGAATTACCCATTCTAAAGACTTAAACTTTGCCTGTGATATAAATTGGTCCTGCTGGAGAGATAGGTATGTATCCCAGAGACTACCGCATCTATGGAACAGGCTCCCCATCCATGTGAAGCAGAGTTCCTCCCTAACCTAATTCAAGTGTAACTTGGACAACTGGATGAGAAACTGGAAATTCATCTCTGGTTTGACACCTATGTCTTCAATGGACACAGGTAACATGTAAATGTTTCCTCTCCCAAACCCCTGCTCACACTTATCAAGGGGATCAGAACTTGTCAGAGATTTGGGATGCATGACTAAGCTTAAAAAGGCCTTTGTGGTCTTTAGCCTAGTAAACACCTATGAACCTATAAAACATGACAAATACAATCTGAAGACTGATAACTTGGGGGGAATGCACGTAAGTATATATTTGTTTTTGTTAATTTTTCGTAGAAGCTACGGTAGATGCATTGGCGAGAGTTCCTGTGTAGGTTTGTGGAGTTATAATGGTGAGAGTTCTTTTTAACAATGTCTGAGATGAACATAAGATACTCCTTCTGAAGAGCAGTACTTCTTCTTCTTTTGGCTTTTCCCGGTTAGGGGTCACCACAGCAGATCATCTGTCCGCTCATGATTGGCAGTGGAGTTTTTTACAGTGTCAAGTTGCCAGCCTGGCGCCCAACCTTCCACAGAAGGCACACACTCACACTTAGGGTCAATTTAGAGTGTCCAATTCACCTACTGCATGTCTTTGGGATGTGGAAGGAAACCAGAGCACCCGGAGGAAACCCATGCAACCACATGGAGGACATGCAGACTCCACACAGAAGGTACCCCATCCGAGAATCGAACCGGAGAACCTCTTGCTGTGAGGCAGCAACACTAACTGCTGCACCACTGTGGCCGCCCTCTGAACAGCAGAACTAATGAATATTAATTGTACTCTGCAGCCAATCTAAAAGAAACAAGAATAGGCAGAATTCAGCTGGTGGCTACATGGTTCATATCCATTATCAAACTTGTGTTCCTGTGAGGATCAGATTTTTACAGAAGCAAATGTAAGAAACTACTCTTGTCTTTCCTATACTTCTAAACCTTAAGCTCACCTCCCTTTTAAAATCATTTTCACAATGTCATGTATTCCTTGGAATATACTACTAGAAAAGTTGCATTTCAGATGTTTAGGAGGGTGATGTGTGGCAGACGAATAAAAAAAACAGTTCTGATTTTCCAGAGTTTTCTTATATGTAGAAAGTGATTCTAAATATATCTGAAGTTAAACACATATACTTCTGAAAAGAGCTGTCTTAACTTGCAATACTGCTTCCAGAAACTCAGTAACTTCCTGTATTTATGATAAATTGCCCTTGAAAACAAAGTATTCTCCCTGCAGGCCATCAAAATAGCAAATAAATCCCAAGGAACAGAGTTTACATTAAGTTTTCAACTTTAAATCAGATGTTCATTTATCTGATGATGATTTGTAATGTGAAAAACACATCTATGCAATTTGTGAGATGTTATTTAAACCAAAAACTTTCAGTGGAAAATATAATCACAGAATACCATTAAAATCCAGCGTACAGCTTTTGAAGTTTCAAGTACTAAGACCACATCTGCTATTATCTTAATCACCATAATTCAGTACCCAAGGCTGTTCAAAGCATGCTGCCTAACAACAAAATGTCATCTTGGTCTGGGTGCCCTCATGTTGTTGTAACAAAATTGTGCAAGATCCACAGCAGGGCAGGTTTATAATGTCAGAAGAAATATTGCTAGAAGTTGAAGTTAGCTGTGTTACTGAATATTCTGCAGTAAATTAATGAAGGTTATGAAACATAGCATCTAATTTTTCTTTTTGTTTTATCTATCCTCTTTTTATATCCTGCAGTGGTCTAACCATCTATAACTTTCTCGATAACCCCTTTTTCCTTTCCAGCTTGTTTTCCAGGATTGGAATTACTCCTGCTAGCTAGGATAGGGATGGGTTGGAGGCAACCCAGGAAAAGGAGATCTGAGCTACTAAAGCTGATCTGTGGGTAAAATGGTTTATCTTCGTATAAGAGAGTAATGCTTGACATTACACTGTGGAATGATTTATGACTGTATCTAATTTTACTTAAGTCAAATATCCAAGCAGTCTTTTATTCTCCAGAGCATATTACGTTGCTAACAAGCAGACTGTGCAACTTATATGTGTAAATCATGGACTGTGCAGCTAGGATTTACCTCAAAGACACACACACACACACACACACACACACACACACACACACACACACACACACACACACACACACACAGACACTCGATTATTGGCCTCATGGGTCTAGAGCTGTACATTTTAAAAAGGCCTATTTATCTGATGAAAAAAAATGCACAGGAGTTCAGACTACACTGTGAGTAGAAGCAGAAGGCCTATTTCAGAGATGTGGGTCTGGAGCTGCAGATACATCAGCCCTTTTGTTTGCCCGGCCTTGCCCCACAGACACACACACGCACACACGCACACACACACACACACACACACACACACACACACACACACACACACACACACACACACACACACACACACACACACACTCACACACACACACACGTTTTAGTTATTTAACATCATCTATAATAAAATGTTACTTTTAAGCTGTCATACCTGATGGCTAGTACATTCTATTTCACATTATCTATAATATAATCTTATGTTTAAGCCATCATTGGGTCTGTATCAGATAACTGAACTTTTAAAAGTTCGCACACCATATGATCGAGACCATATGTTCAAACTCTTAAAAGTTCAAAAATTAAAAAAAAAAAAAAACAGAAAAAAACTACCTGAAAGCTTAAGTAGGGGGGCAAGCCCCCCTGCACCCCCCCACATGGGAGCTGTGCCCCCCCCACTCTTTAAATATACCAGCTCTGAGATTGCACTACAGTGCAGATAATGGAAAACTTCCATTGCCGCACTGTTAGGGGATCTCCGTTAAAACGTTAGAACTTTTAAAAGTTCGATCATATGGTGTCGACCATATGACGTTCGAACTTTTAAAAGTTCGACAACGTGAAAGGAACCCACCATCATTCCCGTGGATGTTACATTCAATCATATTATGAACTGGGAGGTGTAGGATTGCTTTGTGGTGGATTGTATTCATTCTCATGTAGTATAGATTTTGAAACATTTCAACATACCTTTTACCCACATTTTTGCTAATTATTATGATGTGGAAAGTGTAATTCATAAATCTACTCAGCTTGGCATAATTTGTTTCAAGGTCTGTTATTACCTTAAACCAAAAATTTGTAGCCACCCATACTATTAGGTTTGGTGATACTGCATGTCAGTATTAAAGTTGTGTGTGTCAAAAGGGATATTAAAAAACAGAATAATTAACTTTTTTCTCCAGATTTAGTTACTGTGTGTGAATTCAATAAAAAAACAGCCTTGACGAGAAAAGAAGAGTTGCACAGGATTTTATGCAACTAAATAACATTGTGAACAATTTACCTGAAAACTTTCAGTTGTGATCAGTGTACTACCTTGGTCAATAAATGTAAAATAAATAAAGAATCTTTAGCAAGGTTTGTTGTAACATTTAATGTCCCTCTCTCCCTCTCATTTTCTAGTTAGAGGCAGGTACTAGTGGCACAGTTACTGTCACCTGCGGAGAGGGACTGGTGGCTTTTTCTGTTCTTCAGAGGACAACTGTATGAATCCCTAAAACAGAATGATAAAATGCACACATACTTAAAAAAATGGGACTGTATGGTATAATCAGAATTGTCTTGTGAAAGCTACCAGGTGCTCTTAGTGAAAATGTGCTTATAGTACCAAAAAGGTGTCCACATATAAGGTTCTCATCATGAATGTCCATTACGTGTTCCCTGATGTGAGAGTGAATGGCAGGATTTTTGATTCTGCACTGGAGCAAACAAAAAACATTGCAGTACCCAGTTCCATGGTGCAGAGAGAAATAGGTCTATAAGTAGTTACTAGGCATGTGGTCCAGCATACTACTGAGGAGCCTAGCCCAATTTCTCTAAAGCACTGTCTGGTTAAGTGATTTGCTCAGAGTCACACAGTAGTCAAATGGAGGCTATAAGAATCAAACTGTGGACTATAGGATGCAGTGTGTTAACAGCTCCTAGCCTTAATCTTCAGCACTAACTGCCAGATGAAGCCTTGACTACAGCTCAAATGACACGAGATTGATTAGTGGTTTGATTGCTGGAGGAGCCAGGTGAGGAAAGGTGGCAGTGAGTGAATAACACCATCTCACTCATTCTGGAGACAGAGGTGGTCTGGTCCATTGCAATGCCAGTGATTACTGCCTACTAGAGACACAGGTACATGGCATGTAGTATGTCTGCCAGAGATTTGTACTTGTCTCTGCCAAGCTATGCTCTTGTGGTAGCCTTCATAGCACATCTGCAGGAAAATGCATGCTCACAGTGGAAGGTGTAGCAGGCCCTCATGCTAGCGAATGCAGAAGTGAGCCATGATGAGAGGGTTTACAGCCAAAATAATACAACCTATGACAGCTGCCTGGATGATAGCCTGCCATGATCAGCTGTCATCCTGCAGGGGAGTGAATGGTCTGATTGTTGGGGGATAACAGGGAACAAAGTTCTAATGAAAAAAATGGGAACAGTGGCAGTAGAATGCAAAACATTTGTTCACATAGGAGAAAAAGTCCCCCTATACCACCTACTCATGCTCTTCTCTCCAGTTACTAATATACTGACTCAGGAAAAAAGATGAGACATACCACCAAGGCTGGTGTGAGACAAACACATCACGTTAAAAGCCAAATTCTTTAATACAACAGATAAAAATCCAAGTAGCATAAAACAAGGTTCACGGTGGATAAGCACTTTCTGTAAAAAAACCTTCTTCAGATCCTCATCCATTAACCAGTGGTTTACTTAAAAAGAAACAGATAGCCAATCAGCAAAATCAAGGAACAAGCTGAACCAATGGGCTTATCATATAAACCAACCATTTGGCATATCAAAATAACCAATAGGGGGCTACCATAAACAATTTCTTCTAATCAGAGTCATGCGAGTCTCAAAGCCATTCATAACAGCAGTTTCTAGTCACTGAAAAAGAAGGACCAATCAACAAAAATCCAGGAAGAAGCTAGACCAATGAGCTTATCATATAAAACTACCATTTAGCATAACAAAATGGCCAGGAGGGGGCTATCAGAAGCTATTTCTTCCAATCAGAGGCATGCTAGTCTCAAAGCCATTCATAGTAGCAGTTTCTAGTCACATAAAAAGAAGGACCAATCAGCAGGAATCCAGAAACAAGCTAGACCAATGAGCTAATCATACTGAATCATCTATTTAGCATACCAAAAAAAAACAATAGGAGACTGTCAGAAACTATTTCTTCTAATCAGAAATGTGCCAGTCTCAAAACCCTTCATAATAGCATTTTCAGAACACAATAAGAAAAAAGAAAAAAGAAAGAAAAAAAAACAATCATCTTGTATCAGGAAGCTTATTCACCAATATGGGTCAAATCATAACTATTCATGATCATAAGAGAGAAAGAACCAATGAATTCTAGTCAAAAATTTAGTCTGCCAATGAAAAATAAACCATAACTCTGTATAGTCATAAGAGGAAAGCAGCCAAATACAAGCACAAGCTGGAAGTCAAACACCCAATGGAAGCAAAGGGAAGCCAAGATGCAAGCACTCCTACGTGATAGCATGACTCTAAGGGAAAGGAAAAGAACAGAGTGCAAGGCTTGTATTTACTGAAGTCCAAAAAGCAATTAGCATGTTCCATGAGATCAACTGAATTTCTTGGCACAGCCTCTTGCTTTTAAAATGGGCTTGAGAGGGATAACACCATTAAGACCAGGTGGACAATCGGCTTTGAGTTCCACGATCCATTTAGTTTCTTGTAGTTCAGTGTTATTGCATATATCACCCCTTCTCAAATTCTCTCTTAACATGCTTATGGCCATAAATTGAAATCAATGTGTTTTGTTGTTTTTAATATGCTCATATAAAGCATTAGTCTCAATGATATTATGAATATCAGACAGAGGGCGTATAATCCGTTCTTTAAAAGGTCTGTTGGTTTTACCTACATAGTAGGCTGGACAGGACATGCAAGTGGTTATATAAATAATATTGGCACTCCTACAGGTGGCTTTTTCATGAAAAAAGTATTGGAGTCCTTTGACGATGTACAAAAACATTTTTGTTGCAAATATATGGACAGTCCTTACAAAAACCACATCTCCAGGTCCCTTTCCATGCATCAGGTGAACCACCTGGATTTTGTCTACTAACAAAGCCATCATTTTGACATAGCAGCCTTTTTAAAATTTTTCTGTTCTTAAAGGAGAAACTGGGGGAATCACCCACTATATTCCTGATTTTTGAATCGGAAGTCAGAATCTGCCAATACTTCTTGATTATCCCAGACAACTAACTAATCGATTGAGGTGTACTCTAACCTATAGCTCTGATAATGCCTATGTAAGTGGGATAATCAAGAAGTATTGCCCAATTCTGACTTCCGATCCAAGTCTGTGGTGAGGCATCTCATCTTTTTTTCCAGCATTTCTCTACTTGTTGAGACCACCTTTGGTAACGTAGTGTTTTTGTTTTGATGTTAATATACTGACTCACAGGTTGCTGAATATCAGGAAAAGGGGAAGCCTTTAGTTCCCTCCAATGAATGAAGTGCATTTTTTCAGTCTACTGCATTTGTACACATTTTCCTCACAAAGAGGGTCCACTGACTGGTCTTGTGCAGTTGCTTTTTGTAGCATCTTCGTGTACTTTTATTCTCTCATCATACAGTAGAAACTGCTGTATTTGTGAACTAAAAATCAAAGAGAAGAGAGCTGTCCTTACAAAAACAAAATCAAGAGCCTGGCACACCTTGCCTCCTGTCACTTGAACATCAGAAGAAGCAGCAGTGCAGCACAAAAAGCAGATGTGTTGCAGAAAAATAGAAAGTTTTATTGAAAATTAAAATTGAGTTGAGCGCTATTGTCCAAAATAAATATATGGACTTTGTGATAATGTGAGGTATTGTCAGCTATGCCAGGAGAAGTAGGGCAGTGGATGTGTAAGCTATGCCAGCACAGCTAGCTGGAAGTTTGTAAAGAATTATATGTCATTTGTATGTCAAACCGATTTGTACAGATGCTTGTGTTGAAACAATGTATTTGTAAAGTTGCTTGTGTTAAAAATGTACCAATAGTGGGTCCTGACTGTATTGTAACTGATTAAATGTATATGTTTTAACAGAGGATACTGGAAGAGAAGAGGTTAATCTCAGTCCAGCTAACTTTAAAAAATAGTAAGAAATTAAATTACTTAATTTAGGCCACTTTGCTTGATGCAGAGAGCTGCATTTGGAAATACTGGGTGCATCCATTTTTGTTCCAAGTGAACATCCCTCTACAGTGTCAGTGGTGAGGATTCAGGCCTCCTTGATTACTGGCTCAGAGGGGGGACATCACAAACTTCATCAGAACTAGTTTGAACCATAAGCATACATTCATTAAATAATCACCTTGTTAAATCACATGACCTGGTCTAACAAACAGGAAACAATTCCGGACACATATTTAGAAAGTAATTTAATAACCATGTTAATAAAGTTTTAAGAGTCTTATTAGAAAGCAGTAGATCCTACTTATCTTAAGAGCAATAAATAAATAAATAAGAACTGTTGATAAAAATTATATCAACCATTACAAAACTGTGTATTAAAACAGAGTAAGATCATTAAAACCGCATCAAATCTTACAGCTTAGCAGAGCGCAGTTTCAGAACACTACTAACAGAAATAGCATAACTTAAACCCAGTGGGGTATTGGCATCAAGTTTGATTTTCCATATGACCTCCCTGTACTCCAGCCTCAATTGGAAATGGAGAGCCACCAGAAATGGATAAAAAAACAGCAGGTTTTGTCCTCCCCTAAACCCCACAGTCATGGCATTTGAGAACAAATGTGAAGCTGATATCCATAAGATCCTAAAAGAACCCACCAGAAAGAAATTCTTTAACATCAAATCTTATGAACTCTCTCCTCTTAATAACTTAAGTACAGATACGACCAGAAGAATGATGGAGGACAAGGGAGGTGGCATCCTTGTCCCTGACACCACCTCTTAAAACAAGAAGATTTTATCCACTCTTACAAACAGAAGATTCTACGAGGAATGCAATATTGGTGTTATTAGGACAGCAAAATGAATGGGAAACAACCACAGTAGCCACTTACATGTAAAATTTAATATAAAAGTGCTTTTGTCAGATCAATGTCCAACTTCATCAGAACAAGTTAAAAACATATCACAGCAGCCTTAAATACAAAAAAAAGTCACATGACTTGATTGCTCTATTCTCCATTAACCCTTAAAACACCATTGTACTATAATTTACATTCCTTCACATCCAGGCTAAAAACAACATATCACACCCTAAAAAAATATGTTAAAATGCTAGCTATCCTAAGAAAACCAGTGTAAGCATTATTGTATATGATCAGTTTTTTTTAAAAATTAAGTTATTTTAACCTATAGTGTTTATAAAGCTAGTTCAGCTTTTAATTTTAGCACACTCTTTATAGACTTCATTTCATTGAGGCCAAGGAGTTCAGACACATTAAATTTTAAATGCCATTTTAATTCTTTATATTCTAAGTATAGATCTAATGGCCCCCTCTCTGGCCAAGACTGACTTTATCTATGGCAGTGTACTTAAACTATGGGATTGATTGTTTTTTATATGTTTTGCTAATGCATTTCTTTTGGCCCCTTTTAATATGTCATATTGATGTTGGTAAATTCTAATTCTGAATTTGTTTTTCATTTTTCCAATATAAAAACACTCACATGTCTGGCACTTGCAAGATCCAGTGCTCTGGCAGTTATATCTACATCGAAAACTAGGAACACAGAAAAGAGTGCAACTTCCCCCAAAGAAGGTCTCCGTAAAAGTACTTTAATATCCACCACAAAGCAGTAAGGCAATAAAATAAACTATTGTGAACAATTTACAAGACTGTCATTAACGCACTTTCAAATTTATACGCGTTTTCGTCCTATCCCACTGGACTTCTATTATATCTACATCCCAAAGGTGTAACATCCCATCCTGGTATCACCACCTCAGTTCCGTCCATGATGAACTTACACTGGTTGCACTGACCACATTTTGTCATGCGTCCACCTGACAATGCCTTCAATGGTTTCTCAATGATAGATTTAAAATACATATCCTTTTTGTAAACTACTATAGGGTTTTGGCCCACTCCGCTCTTATATTCCCCATCCACTCTAAAAATATTCCATTTGTGGTCTATGATGTTCTTAATCCCTTGAAAATGTAGGTTATATAGCAGGACTAAAGCTTTTTGAAAATTGCTGGTGTTACTGGTAGTGGATGTATCTCCTACCACAACTGTCATCTTATCAGTGCCTAGTAAAGGTACAAAATTACCCTATTTTCTCTTCCTCACAACTTATTCAAATATATTGGCCATGAAATTACTCGGGTATCCTCTATTACAAAACATTCCTTTCAATATTAACCCCTGTTCATGCAAAACATTATCAGATCTAACCAAACGGGCCAGTCTCACCATCTGACCTTTAACTAGTGACTTTTTTGGTGTATTGGGTGGTAACTATCAAAATGGAGAAGGGAATTAGAATATGTTGGTTTCCTAAAAAGATCTGATTCAAATTTATTGTCTACTCGATTTTTACTGATAGTGACATCTAAGTAGTGTACTCTGTCTTCGTCTACTTCCATAGTGAAGTTTAAAAGGTTGTACTATTATTCAAAAATTGGTAAAATTAATTCAATCTTTGTTTATCTCCATTCCAAAATATTATGTCAGCCAACAGGCATCTGTATAACGAGCAACACCTTGCATATTCAAAGTTAAGAACCATTTGTTCCTCCCATTGTGCCAATACTGTATTAGCAAACACTGGAGCACATACCGCCCCCATTGTTACCCCAGTCTTCTGCTGAAATAACTGGTTCTCAAAAACTATTAACTTATTCCCCAAAACAGCTTCCATCAAGGTAGTATTGGTCAAGATTTTATTGTGTTCAAAACCTGAGTGTTTACATAAAAAACTGTAAAATAATTCCAGACCCTCTGTATGCGGGATAACAGAAAACAAATTACATACATCAATCGTTACAAACAATAAATGGTCTGAATATACATCATTAGACACCCCATAAATGACCAGATTACCTTAGCAGAGTGTGAGTACCTTAAAGTAGCATACCCCAGGACCCCCACCATTTTTGGTATTCCAAAAATACAGAAGAATATATGTGAACCTCCCTTGAGGCCAATTGTGGATGCAAAGGCATCCAAGACTTTTCCTTTGGCAAAATACATTGATACACATACCAAAGGTGTCCTGTCAGGACATAAACATATATACAAGGACTCTTGGAAAGTCTTGACAAGGGTGTCTAATGATGAAGACTCTGAATACTGAAGGTGTTGGTTGTTATACTGATGCTTCTTGGATAATTTTTGGTATTCCAAAAATACAGAAGAATATATGTGAACCTCCCTTGAGGCCAGTTGTGGATACAAAGGCATCCAAGACTTTTCCTTTGGCAAAATACATCGATACACATAGCAAAGGTGTCCTGTCAGGACATAAACATATATACAAGGACTCTTGGAAAGTCTTGACAAGGGTGTCTAATGATGAAGACTCTGAATACTGAAGGTGTTGGTTGTTATACTGATGCTTCTTGGATGACATAATAATTTTTTGGAATGGGGATACACAAAGATTGAATGAATTTTACCAGTATTTGAATAATAGTATAACCTTTTTAAAAGTTCACTATGGAAACCAACATACTCTGATTCTCTTCTCCATTTTTAAATTCACCACCAGCTAGACCAAAAAATGTCACTAATTAAAGGTCAAATGGTGAGATTGGCCCATATGGTTAGTTCTGATAATGTTTTGCATGAACAGGGGTTAATATTAAAAGGAATGTTATGTAACAGAGGATACCCGAGTAACTTCAGGGTAGGAACTAGACTATCTGCCTGAGGGCATTTATAAGCCTAGCCAGAGTGTGTCAGCTTTCGCTGCCCCATTGATTAATTAACTGAGCCTCTGTCAAGAAGAGCCAATGAAGTGATCCCAGGGGTGTATTTTCTGTTACCCATCCACTCGTCAAGGTTTCTCTTGAAGAGTGTTAGTGAGGGGATGTAGTTAGGAATTTTGTTCTAAAGCATGGGGAGTCTCTCTGACAGGAATCTATCCCTCAAGCATGTTCTATTTATTGTTGTGATGAGGTTTAGCTCACTAGAATGAGTGGCATGCAGTGACTTGGATTTCTTTAGGTGGAGCATGTCCATCAATTCTGAGTTTGACATGGCTTTGTAAGTCAGGCAGAGATCACCTCTGAGTAAGAGATATGCCACTGAGTACAGCTGGAGTTTTTCCAGTCAGGCTGCATAGGACATATGTTTGAGGCCAGTAATCCTCTTGGTGAAGTACTTTTGTGGTCTTTCCAGCTGTTGGAAGTGTCTTGTTAGGTACATCCCAAATGGAGCATTGTACTCTATGATGGGTCTGATGATTGACGAGTAGAGGGGCACTATAACCTCTTTATTTCTAGATGAGAACCCTTTAGTAATTAGATGGGCTACATAGAAGGATTTCCTAACTACTTTGGCAATATGATTGTCAAAGGAGAGATTGCTATCTACCTGTGTCCCCAGATCTCTTATTACCTCTTCTGTATTAAGGGGGCTACTACCTATGTGGTAATTCATGTTTTTCCTAAACGGGATGACTATGCATTTTTTGGCATTTAGCTTGAGACCATGACTTTGACACCAGGTGTCTGTCTCAGTAAGACCCTTCTGGAAAATGTCCGTGTCAGCCGGAGAGTCAATTATGGCTCCCAGTTTGCAGTCATCTGTGAACTTGGTTAGCCATAGTCCTCCTGTGTTTGCCTGTACTTCTGATAAGTATATGTCGAACAGTAGGGATCCCAGGACCGAGCCTTGTGGGACACCACTTGTGACTGGTTTAGAGTCAGACCTGGAGCCCGCTATTCTTACCGTGTGGAGTTCTGTCTGTAAGCCAGTTGGCAACCCATCTCGTGATGTAGGGGTTTATGCTCAGGCTGGTGAGTTTTTGTATAATTCCTGAGTGGGGAATGGTATCAAAGGCCTTGGCAAGGTCAAGGTAGGCTGTGTGAACCACCTTCCTCTCATCTATGGCCTTGGTGACTGTCTCGAAGAAGTCAACCAGGTTTAGTAGCCATGATTTGCCCTTAACAAAGCCAAACTGGGTCGGGTCAATTGTTTGGAGGGTCCCGATGTCTCTGTTAATGAGTTCCATGATGATGCGCTCCATAGCCTTGCAGACCAGGCTAGTCAGGCTTATGGGGTGAGAGTTACCAGGGTCAGTTGTGGGCCCTCCTTTGTGGAGCAGAATAACCATTGCTATGCACCATTCTATGGGCACGTAGCCTGTGGAGAGGCTGAGGTTGAACAGTGTGCTTAGGTGGGGGGGGGGGGGTTAGTTCATTCTGTAGTTCATGCAAGATGCAGCCTGGGACACCATCTGGCCCCATTGACGCTGTGCTTTTGGCTTTTGAAAGGGCTGTTTTCACCTGTGCATCTGTGATTTCCGGGGCACTACACTTTTCCGGTATTGTTGTGGGCCCTTTTGGGGGTGAGAGGGGGGTGACGCACTGAGTCTATCTGCCAGAATGTTGGCAATATCAGTAGGTTCAGTATATTTTGTGCTATTTTGCACTAGCTCAGAGCATATCTGCGAGTTGCTACTTAGATTCTTGACATAGCTAAAGAAGGCTTTGTGGTTATCTTTTGAATCCTTGGCTATTTTTCTTTCGAAGTTAGCCTTGGATGATTTTATGAGGGACCTTAGTTTCTTACTGATACTGATCAGGGATGTCTTTCCTTCTTGGGATTTGCTTTTTTTCTGAACTAGTTTCCTCCTTCTATATATTTGAAGAAGTTGTGAGGAAGATAAAAGAGGGTCATTTTGTACCTTTAATAGGCATTGATAAGATGACAGGTGTGGTAGGAGACACATCCACTATCAGTAACATCAGCAATTTTCAAAAAGCTTTAGTCCTGCCATATAACCTACATTTTCAAGGGATTAAGAACACCACAGACCACAATTGGAATATTTTTAGAGTGGATGGGGAATATAAGAGCACAGTGGGCCAAAACCCTACAGTAGTTTACAAAAAGGATATGTGTTTTAAATCTATCATTGGGAAACCACTGAAGGCATTGTCAGGTGGACGCATGACAAAATGTGGTCAGTGCAACCAGTGTAAGTTCATCATGGAAGGAACTGAGGTGGTGATACCAAGATGGGGTGTTACAACTTTGGGATGTAGATATAACTGTCAGAGCACTGGATTAGTATATCTTGCTAAGTGCCAGACATGTGAGTGTTTTTATATTGGAAAAACAAAAAACAAATTCAGAATTAGAATTTACCAATATCAATATGACATATTAAAAGGGGCCAAAAGAAATGCATTAGCAAAACATATAAAAACAATCAATCCCATAGTTTTAAGTACACTGCCATAGACAGACAAAGTCAATCTTGGGCAGAGAGGGGAGCCATTAGATCTATACTTAGAATATAAATAATTAAAATGGCAGTTCATAGGTAGGTACTAGGCTATTGGCCCTAGGGCCTATATAAGCCTAGCCAAATAGGTACCCTGGCTTTCACCACCCAAGAAAATTATTTTCCTGTGCCACATGTCGAGCAGAGCCACAGAGGTGATCCCCGGGGTGAATTTCCTATTCCCCATCCAATCATCAAGATTTTTCTTGAACAGTGCTAATGAGGAGCTTTGTTTGATATAGACAGGTAGTTTGTTCCAGAGTAAGGGAAGTCTCTGGGACAGGAATCTATCCCTCCAGCATATTCTATTTATTGTAGTGACAAGGTTTAGGTCCCTAGAGCATGTAGCTCGGAGGGATTGGGATTTCTTTAAGTGGAGCATGTCCAACAGCTCTGGGTTTGACATAGCTTTGTATGTTAGGTAGAGATCGCATCTGAGTAGGCGATATGCGACGGAGTTAAACTGGAGTTTTTTGAGACGGTCTGTGTAGGGCATCTGTTTGAGGCTGGTAATCCTCTTTGTGAGGTTTTTCTGCAGCCTTTCCAGTTGTTGTAGATGTCTTGTGGGGTACATACCAAAAAGGGTGTTGTATTCTATAATGGGTCTAATGAGTGATGAGTAGAGGGGAACAATGACCTCTTTTATCCTGGATGAGAAACCTTTTGTGATGAGCTGTGCCACATAGAAGGATTTCCTGACTACTGTGGCGATGTGATTATCAAAGGAGAGACTACTGTCCACCTGTGTCCCAAGGTCTCTTATCACACTTTCGGTGTTAAGTAGACTACCACCTATGTGGTAGCTCATGGGTACAGAGTTTTTACCAAAGGGGATGACGATGCACTTTTTGGCATTCAGCTTGAGACCATGTCTTTGACACCAGGCATCTGTCTCTGTGAGGCCCTTTTGTAGGATGTCCACATCATTAAGAGTTTCGATTATGGCTCCTAGTTTGCAGTCATCTGCAAACTTCATTAGCCAAAGACCTTCTGTGTTAGCCTGTACTTCAGAAAAGTAGATACCAAACAGGAGAGGACCCAGAACTGAACCCTGTGGTACTCCACTTGTCACTGGTCTGAAGTCAGATTTGGAGTCTGCTACTTTCACAGTGTGGGTTCTGTCAGTGAGCCAGTTGGCAACCCATCTTGTGACATAGGGATTTATACCTAGTTTAGTGAGTTCATCTATAATTCCAGAGTGGGGGATGGTGTCAAAAGCCTTGGCGAGATCTAGATAGGCTGTGTGAACCACCTTACCCTCATATACGGCTTTGGTGACTGCTTCAAAGACGTCTGTCAGGTTTAGGAGACATAATCTGCCTTTTACAAACCCGAACTGGGTGGGATCCAGAGTTTGAAGATTACCAATGTCTTTGTGTATAAGATCCATGATGACATGTTCCATGGCCTTGCAGACCAGGCTTGTTAGGCTAATGGGGCGGTAGTTCCCGGGGTCCATGGTGGCTTCCCCTTTGTTGAGTGGGATAACCGTCACTGTGCACCATTCAGTGGGCACAAAGCCTGAGGTGAGGGTATGACTGAACATGGTGCTTAGGTGGGGTGCCAGTTTATTCTTCAGTTCATGTAGAACACAGCCTGGGATGTTGTCAGGTCCCATGGATGCTCTATTCTTGGCTTTGAGAATGTGGTTTTTACCTGTGCAGCTGGTTTACAGGAACTTTGCATTCTTCTGGTATAGCGATGGGCCCTTTAGGGGATGAGAGGGGGGTAAAGTTAGCACTGAGCCTATCTGCCAGGATGTTGGCAATATCAGTTGGTTCTGTATATTTAGTGCCATTGTGCTGTAACTCAGAGCAGATCTAAGTGTTGCCATTGAGATTCTTGACTTAGCTATAGAATGCTTTGTGGTTGTCTTTAGAATCAGTGGTGATTTTGTTTTCATAACTAGCTTTACAGGATTTTATGAGGGATCTCAGCTTCTTACTGAGGCTGACCAGGGAGTTCCTCCAATCATGGAATTTTACTCTTTTTTTTTGCAACACTTTCTTTTTCTGTTGTAGAGTTTGTTTATGGCAGGAGATAGCATCTTGTTTCTGTTAGGGATAGCATGATCCATGCACTCGTGTAAGTGCTTATAAAGTGCATTTGTGCAGGATTCAGCAGTCGTACCGCTATTGTCCATCTGGATGGGTGTCGTGAAGTTTGCCACTTCTGTCTTAAAAAGGGTGAAGTTGGCTTTGGATATATTTTTAATGTGGTTTCCCTAATGGGGGGTGGGGGCAGGATGTGGATGTCTAGGGTGATTAGCTTGTGGTTGGATCTGACCAACGAGGAATTGACCTCTGGTGTGCAACACCGGTCGCCCATGTTGGCAATGGCAGATCTAGGATATTGCTGCCCCTGGTGGGGGTGTGGATAAGTTGATCCAAGGAACTGTAATTTATGAATTCCAGAAAACATTGAGCAAAAGAGTTGGTACGAGTAGTTTTCCCAATTAATGGTGGGGTAGTTGAAATTGTTCATTATTAGGGTGTTGGATTGTACACTAATATTTTCCAGTGTATCAAGAAATGAGGAGTGGAAATCCTGGGGCATGGTGGGGGATCTGTAGCACTTTACAATTTGGATTGCGGGCTTGCCCAGAGTTAGTTGCACTTGGATAATCTCGGCTGCATTATGCTGAGCAACTAGCCTGGTGGTGTGGATATCCTTACTGAATATGGACACGCCTCCACCTTTAGGGTTTTGGTCCAGGTTAGGTGGCCGAAAGGTGTGGTATGAATTATAGCCTGGTAATGCAGGGGTGCTCTCTGGAGTCTTGAACCAGGTCTCTGTCACTGCACAGATGTCGATGTTCTCCATTTTAAGGAGTGCCTCGAGTGAATGCATTTTGAGGTTTAGACTTCTAGCATTGAGCAGCATTACCCTCAGATTTTGCTTGCTTGTACCTGTTACAGTGGTGAATTTGTCATTTGAACTTTGCCTAAAAAAGGCACTATAGGGATGGCAATAGCCTTAGCCAGTATCTGGAATCCCAAGGGCGACAGGTGCAGACCATCTCTGACAAAGCATTGTGGTCTGTCGATCATGTCATACCAGGCCGACAGATACTGGATCCCCCTTAGAATGACACCAGAAGCTTAGCCAATTGTTGAAGTCAATCATTTTGTCCTTGTACTGTGGTATCATTCTGGGTAGTGGCAGGATGCTACTCAGGGCTAGGGTCATACCTGTCTGGGGTACAAGATCAGAGAGCTCCTCCATGTCTCTTTTCATGTAGTTCAGGGAGGTACATCTCAGGTCATTCACACCAACATGGACAATGACAGAGTCATTTTTGTACTTGTTGTGCAGTGACCTGAGTGCATACATTATGTGGCGGATCCTGGCACCTGACAGGCAGCTGACAGTAACTTTCTCCTTGCCTGGTGAGTGGAACATCAGTGTGCCTGACTATAAAGTCACCCGTGACTAGTGTGTTGGGTACGTTATGGGCTGTGGTTGAGTGGTACACTGAGTATGTGGGCTATGTGTCATTTGGGTTGTGTTGGGGGGTGGAGGTTGCTTGCGTTTCTGCTTTGGAGGTCTCTGTTGCTTGAGCAGATTTTTACTGAGAGCCTCCGCGAATGTAGGTGTGTGTTTTGTGTTTCTATGTGTGTGTTTTGGTGGTGTAGGTTTTGAGGGACTATGTGATGAGTGTGGTGTGGTGCAAGTGTTTACCTTCTCCTCTTGACTGTCTAGTCCAGTCTTGGGTGAAGAGAACTTTGCTTCCAGTTTGGCTATATAAGTGCATCTCTCACAGGTTGTAGTGTTGGGTGGTAGGAGGAGAGGGTTGTCTGTGTACATAAGGCAACTGCTGCATTGCCCCAAGATGCCCAGATTCATCAGGTAGACAGGATAAAACATTGGGAGCAGACCCTTAGACATGCCTGGATAGGTGCTTATTTATTAAATACTAAAAACTGTTTTCCTCTAGACAAGTGAGGAAAGTTGAGTGCTGTAGTAATTTGGAGCTTATTTGGTGCTTACAACGAGTTCTGAACACGTGTTGAGCTCAAAGAAACAGATTTTAGTGCTAAAACTAAAAAAACTGGCTAGTTCTAAGGGAAAATTTGAAGAGCAGACTTTATGTCGCCAGGAATAGTTTAACCCTAGCTAAGCGGCGATGGATAAAGTGTATATATATATATATATATATATATATATATATATATATATATATATATATATATATATATATATATATATATATATATATATATCAGACAAGTTCTAACTGCACACTCCTGCCACTAGGGTGCAGGGGAACCTTCTCCAAAAAGATGGTCTGGATTAGTGCTCAAATTATACAAACAAAGCTAGATTCAGCAGGTCTGAATTTAGTCTATGCTACAGCAAACAGGGCGTACCAATTTCAGAAAGAAACAGTTCAAATGAGCAGGCACAATAAGCCTTTAACCAGAAACTCCCAGCTCAGAAGGGAAGAATCTACCCTCTCCTTCCACAAGAGTGCAGACCACACCTTCTTAATGTAAAAAAACTGACCCAAAGCCCAAGTGCTTAAAAAAGAACAAATACACTTTTAGAATAACAGACACTAAGCCTTCAATCAGCAACTCCCAACTTAGAAGGATGTAAGTTACCTGTCCTGCCACAACAGTGCAGACCATAAAAATCTTCTTAATGTAAAACAACTGGTCTGAAGCCCAAGTGCTTCAGCCAAAGGCTTAGAATAATAGTTACAATTTAATCAGGCTACTAACAAGCAGTAATAAATGCAGCAGAATAAATGCAATTAAGTACTTTTAAGAACAAACAGCAAAAGCAAAATAAAGTAATAAAGTAGGAAATAACACAATACAGTAAAGGAGATGAATAAAGTGCAATTGTTTTTATATAACTATAGAAAACAAGCAAGCAAACTGATTTAAACAAATTACCCAATTATCCAGTAAAAAAGCTCAAAACTGAGCCCTGTTCCAGCAGTCTTCATTCAGACAAGTTCTAACTGCACACTCCTGCCACTAGGGTGCAGGGGAACCTTCTCCAAAAGAGATGGACTGGATTAGTGCTCAAGTTATACAAACAAAACTAGATCCAGGATGCCTGAATTTAGTCTATGCTACAGCAACCAAGATGCACCAATTTCAGAAAGAAACAGTTCAAATAAGCAGGCACAATAAGCCTTTAACCAGAAATTCCCAGCTCAGAAGGGCAAAACCTAGCCTTTCCTCCCACAACAGCGCAGACCACAAACCTTCTTAATGAAAAATAACTGGCCTGAAGCCCAAGTGCTTTAACCAGAACTAATACACTTTTAAAATAACAGACACCGAGCCTTCAATCAGCAATTCCCAACTTAGAAGGATGTAAGCTACCTGTTCTGCCACAACAGTGCAGACCTCAAACCTTTTTAATGTAAAACAACTGGTCTGGAGTCCAAGTGCTTAAACCAAAAGGCTTAGCGTATTGAGTACTTTTAAGAAGGGGTAAAAGCAAAATAACGTGCTTTTTTTTTTTTTTTTTTTTTTTTTACTAAAGTGCAAGGAGAGAGGAAGAAGGAGCAGAAGAAAAATTCAAGGTTAAGAACCTAAGTGGGTTGGCCTTTTCAAATGTTCTCTCTGTATTAAGTAGAGTGAACACCAGACTGGGAGTGGTGTCCCAGATCAAATTTACAGTAGGAGTGGGCAACTGCAAAGACACCAATTATAACACCACCACAAGAATAGGGGGAGGGGGAAAAACAGTTTCAGGACAGATGAGAAACAGAAAACAATGCCAGAAAATATATAAAATAGTTCAGTCAGGAAAAATTAAGACAATGCAGAATTCTGAAAGGTTAAAATGCCAAGAAATATACTTATAAATCAGTGATATATTTCCAGATTATTTGAGAATCACACTGCAGACAGAACTCCAGAAGTTTCCAACAGTGTATGCAGGAATTTACAAACAAAAAATATTTTTAAATCAGCAAGCCTTGAAGCAGTCAGATAACACAAAAGCTGTTAGACCAGTTTTATAAACTTCACCACTGGAATAGGGGGAAGCAGTTTCAGGACAGATGAGTTAAAATGTAATGCGTCTGAACCCCCTGGCCTCAATGAAATGGACTCTATAAAGAGTTTACTAAAATTAAGAGCTGAATTAGCCTTATAAACACTATAGGTTAAAATAACTTAATTTTTTAAAAAACTGATAGTATACAATAATGCTTACAGTGGTTTTCTTAGGATAGCTAGCATTTTAAGAGATGTTTTGTTAGGGTGTGATATGTTGTTTTTACCCTGGATGTGAAGGAATGTAGTTTATAATACAATGGTGTTTTAAGGGTTAATGGAGAATAGAGCAATCAAGTCATGTGACTTCTTTTTGTATTTAAGGCTGCTGTGATATGTTTTAACTCATTCTGATGAAGTTGGACAGTGGTCTGACAAAAGTGCTTAACTTATATTAAAATTTATGTGTAAGTGACTACTGTGGTTGTTTCCCGTTTGTTTTTGTTTTTTTACAATTTTAGTTCATGTTTATTTTGCTATTAGGACAGCATATGAGACAATTACCACAGAACTAATTTATCTTGGCCATGAAGGACTAATTCCTCCACGTCTTACACCCACGGCTCTCCTGTTTCTTTGGCATCCTGAAATCCCATAAAAACATCCAAGATCCCCCACACAGATTAGTCACTGCAAGTGGAGGAAGTATCACCGAGTCCAGCTCCATATACCTAGAAGTCCAAATCAAGCCTTTAGCAGAGAAAAATAGATAATTTATCCTTGACACCTTGGACTTCCTACAGAAAATCAAGGACATTCCTTTGACTGGTGATGAGAAGCTCTTTACACTTTGTCCCATGACTACTGTATAAGAGCAGTTATGAAAGCATACCAAGACGTTTGGAACAGTTCCCCGAGGAAACTGAAATCCTTAGCAGACACTAAGGCTTTTTCTGGAAAACAAACATTTCAAATTTGGAAACAGATATTTCAGACAGATCAACAGCATAGCCATAGCGCTGAGCCTCGCAAATACCATATTAGGGAAATGGGAAAAGGATTGCCTCTACAACTCTTCACATTTTCAAAGAATGAGATGCTACTTGAGGTTCATCAACAACATTTTCATCATTTGGAATGGAAACAAGACCCAACTTGGTGAGTTCCTAAACTATATAGACAAATCCACCCCACTCCTCAAATTCACTACTAACCACAATAAAGAAACAGTAAATTTCCTTGTCATTCAGGTCAGCATTTCATCTGTCAACAACAAAATTACCAACAATTTATACCACAAACCCACGAGAGTCAACCTACTTCTGCACCAAAATAGCATGCATCCCTTCAAGACTAAAATGAATGTCATCAATTCACAAGGCATGCGGATGGCAGAGGTCTTTAAAGAACTTGCTGACTTTACCAGGAACATTATAGACTTAGAAAATGACCTTTTCACCAGAGGATTCAGCTCAAAACTCATAAAAAAAGAAGTTATGTACTCACCATAATGCTCCATCTGAGTAGTTGTACTTCATTTGTCTTCAACCTGTGGGATACGGATTCGTATCGGATCCGAGCCGGCAAAAATTACTAGCATCAGCTCCGAGCTCCAGACTCCTCCCCTTACCCATAATACACCTCCACTGCCTTTCGTCCCCAGATCGAGTTTGCTGAACTTATACTTAGAACCCGACCTGATTACATACGTGACCTATACAGCAGCCCGTAGGCTGAACATGTTCCAAAGTCCGGGGAAAGGAGGGAGGGATGGCTGAAGACAAATGAAATACAACTACTCAGATGGAATGTTATGGTGAGTACATAACTTCTTTATCTGAAGTAGTTTACTTCATTTGGACTTCAACGTGTGGGACAGAGTCCCCAGCTACTAAACTCCTGGGAGGCCCTCATGGAAGGATATTCCGGAGCACCGCAGAGCCAAAGGATGCTCTCTTTATAGATGTCAGATCCAATTTGTAATGGTAAATAAACGTATGAGATGAGGACCAGGAAGCTGCAGAGCAAATGTCATCCAGACACCCTAGACTAAAAGCTGCAGATGTAGCCATGGACCTAGTGGAATGAGCTTTAACCTGACATGCCTTTGTCCTTATAGACCTGCAGGATGCATGAAGAAATCCATCTAGCTACAGTGACCTTGGAAATAGGTTTGCCCAAAAAGGGTCTATAAAACGAAACAAACAATTAATCAGACTTACGAAATTTTTTTGTCCTGTGTAAATAGAATTGTAACTGTCTATGAACATCCAACATCTAGTTTGTATTTCATCCTGTTGGTAAAATTGGGAAAGAACACAGGCAGATTTATAGTCTGATTGATACTGACCTGTGACGCCACCTTAGGAAGAAAAGATGGGTTAGTTAGAAGGGAAACTATCTTTATGAAAAATCATGTACGGGAATTTTATGGATAAGGCCTGTAATTCTGAAACCCTTCTAGCAGAGGTAATAGCGATGAGAAAAGCTGTTTTCCACAATAGAAATTTTAGATCTGCAGTTGTGGCTGGCTCAAAAGGCGGGGCAATCAGAGCTTGGAGAACCATAGTAAGGTCCCACGGGGGGACAGGATTTTTGACCAGGCAGCATAGCAAAAAAGTGCCTTTAATAAAGGCTTTACACAGTCTAGAAGATGCCAAGGATGCAGAATTCTCACCCACATGAAAATGAGAAATGGCAGCCAACTGAACTTTGATAGCAGAAGAACTAGCACCATGCTGGAAAATATCAGCTAGAAAATCAAGAATGGCAGAAATAGGAGCCGTGAAAGGATCTAAACTCCTCTGAGAGGCCCAGAAAGAAAAACGTTTCCATTTGCTGTAATAAACCTTTCTGGTTAAAGACTTATGAGCAGCCACCAAAACAGACTTAACTGAGGAGGAAAGTCTGGGAGTCCTAGCAATCACGGGAACTGGAGCAGCCAAGCCGTGAGCTTCAGGCTATCCAGACTTGGATGAGGCACTCCCAATAGGTGTGAGATCAGATCCTGAATGGGATCTAGGATCCAAGGTGGAGCCAAAAGATGAGACCAAAGGAAGGGAAACAAAACTTGGCGAGGCCAGAATGGGGCAATGAGGATCACCTTGCTCCCCAGTCGACAAGCTTTCTGTAGAAATCTTGGGATGAGAGTAACTGGTGGGTAAACATACAGAAGACCGGGAGGCCAAGCATGAACTATAGCACTCTGGGGGGACTCCCCTGGCAGGGGGTTCAGAGCGATAAACCTGCTGCACTTTGCATTGGAAAGATATGCAAAGAGATCGCAGCAAGGTTGACCCCACTTGCTGAACATCTGTTCCGCTACTGATAGATTCACAGACCACTCGTAAGGCATCAGAATGGTCCGACTTAGCCTGTCCACTAGAATGTTGGACCGTCCCAGAATGTGCATTGCGGTGAGAAAGCGACCGGTGGAGATCGCCCATTCCCACACTCTCATGGCCTCGCGACAAAGGGGATGAGATCTGGTCCCTCCGTATTTGTTGATATACCAGACTACTGACACGTTGTCTGACTGAATGGCAATCGTCCCCAGAGGAAGAAAGACATGAAGGGCCTGCAAAGTTAGAAGGACCGCCCTCATCTCTAGGACACTGATATGCAAGCTAGTCTCTATGGGGACTACAGGCCTTGGACTGTCCTGCCCGAACAATGACCCCCCCACCAGAGTTGGGAGGCATCCATGGTCACTGTGGTTTGGGCCGGGGCTGGAACAAAGGGTCATCCCTCCAAAATGTCCGGAGAGCTCATCCACCATGTGAGGGATGACCGACACACTTGACTTAGGTGGATAGGATAGGTTAGTGGTAAATCCAACATGGACCACTGAACCGCCAGAATCCACTGAAGAATCCACATGTGTAGCCGAGCACATGGAAGAAGAGTTATGGTCACCTCTATCGAGCCTAGGGCCCTCAACACTGATTCCGCTGTCAGGAGGTGAAAACGATAAATGAGGGAGACATGCATCCTGAGATTTTGAACTCTCTCTCCAAGGTCAGGAACACTTTGCACTGGAGTGTGTCTATCCTGGCACCAATGTAGTCCATCACCTGTACAGGCTCTAGTAGAGATTTGGATGTGTTGATTGTGATACCCAAACTCAGTGCAAGTGCCAGAAAGTAATCCCTGGTTTGGGAAAGTAGATGCCTGGTGGGAGCAGTGAGGAGCCAATCATCCAGGTACTGGTAGACCTGAATCCCCTGAAGCCTCAGATGAGCCACTACAACCACCATCACTTTGGTAAACACCCTGGGGGCTGTGGAGAGACCAAAGGGTAGGGCTCCAAATTGATAATGATTGGACCCTAGCCAGAAGTGGAGGAACCTCCTGGAGCTTCTGTGCATTTTTATGTGATAATAAGCATCCTGGAGATCTAATGAGCACATCCAGTTGGTCTCTTGCAGGTACGGCATGATGGACTGTAGTGTGACTATCCGGAACTTTTGTTTGGCAACTGACAGGTTCAAGGTAGAGAGGTCCACAATGGGCCTTAAGTCCCCCGTTTTCTTTGGCACCAAAAAGAACCTGGAGTAGAAGCCTGATCCAGACTGATTTGGGGGGACAGTTTCAATGGCTCATTTTCCTAGCAGCTTGGAAATTTCCTGTGCTGGTGCCTCCCTTTGCATGGCTGGAACATCCAGGAGGTGTTTGGGAGATATGGGGGAACCCATGAAGGGGATAGAATATCCTCTGGATATGATTTGAAGCACCCAGCGGTTCATTGTTATGGACTCCCATGCCACTGGGTGCAAGGACAATCATCCCCCAACTGCCTCCAGAGTACAGCAGCCAGGCAACCCTTCAGGGTTTCTGCCCGGGTCTGTCTGAGAATGGTTCTCGAGACCCGAAGTTCCACGGACCCCCTTGGCCTCTGGGCCGGAGTCCCTCTAGGGGAAGAAAAACCCTGAGTGTCCCGGGAATACTGAGACTTCCTTAACCACATCTTCTTTTGCCCTCTCTAGTTCTGGGAAAAGGACCTTTGAGGGTCAGAGAAGTGGATCCCGATGGCAGACACTGTCTTCCCATCCTTCTCACTCTGGACTAGTGTCTCCTTGATGGTCTTACCGAAAAGAGTCGAGTCGTCATAAGGGGCATTGGCAAAGGATGCCTTAAAGGGTTTGGTAAATTGGTACAACCTGAGCCAGGCGTTAGACCTCATGGACATGCCGGACCCAGCCACTCCTTCTGTAGCATGGGAGAGGTGTCACATGGATGTATTTGATACTGCTCTGAGAGTGGCCATTTTCATGGAGAACAAAGCCTTGTCCTCCTGCGACATGGACTTGGGTGGAGACTCCTCAAGCTCCTTCACTAGGTCACATTGGAGTCTCATGACCTGAGTTCAGTAGTTCAGCGCCCTTATTGAAAAGGTAGCTGAAGCATACACTTGCTTCTCTAGGCGGTCTATCATCCATGACTCTTGGTCAGGGGAGTGGACCGAGGAACATTCCTGAGATAGTTCCTTCTTTGTGGATGCTGCTACCATTATGGCACCCACTGGGGAGCCCTTGTTCCAAGAAGGCCTGTCAATAGGGGGACTTAAAACCTTATTGGGGCACTTGGGGACTGGCGCCATGGTATGTGGTTCCTTCCATACCCGCGAGGTGATCACATCCACTAAAGGATCCTGGGGAGGGGACACCCAAGACATAGATGGGCCCATGCAGAAAGCCTCCAGAAACACAGACTCATCAGAGGAGGGCTTGGGGGCAGACCAACCTCCCTGCTGGTGCAAGATCTCCATGATGTCTCCAAAGGAGATATCGTCGGGAGGTGATCTTGGGGAGCCCTCCCCATCATCTAAATCTGTGTCCTCTGTTAGGGACTCGGGGGGGAGTCCAAGTGCCTTCTCTTGCATGTATGCTTGTGAGGCACATCTCCCGTGGGGCTCTCCGGGGAGCACTCGCAACCCATCTGTTACTCTGGGGGAACTGTCTGGGGCTCTTTGGGCACAGGCTGTCCCTCTGGTAAGACAATGGGGACTGTAGACAGAGCTGAGGGGGTCTGAGCAGAGTCCGAGGGGGCAGTCAGGGGCCTTGATCTGATGGAGAGGACCCGTTCTACCACATCAAATGCCTAAGGAGAGCGGACCTCCTGGGAAGCTAATAAGGAGGCTGGTCTTCCCGGGTCTAATGCGTGAATCGGAGCCGGACCTAAAGTGGATGGAGCTCAGAGGGAGGGAACCTGGCCCGACAATGTCAGAGCCGATGGAAAAGGTTCCACTCCCTCGGATCCGACACCCAGGCTCCAGCTCCAAGAGTGGCTCGGATCTGAACTGGTTGGATCCGAGATACTCCATGCAGCTGTTGAGGACGCAAGGACCGTCTGCGCCGACCCCCTAACCAAGGCCAACCTCAGATCTGAGAACTCCGAAGGTCGGATCGGGGAAGGAGAAATGGGTTGGAAAAAGGGAAGCAAGCCCCCCCCCCCCGAGGGAGGGGGGCTGGCAAAACCCCCATCTGGATCTGTGTACTGATAAAGCACCTCATCATGTTATCCAGATTCATGTCCGATAGAGAACAGGTCGGCCGTGATGAGGCCACAGACTCTGACCTGGCCGGTCAGGGAACTGAGGCCCCGGAGAATGAACATGCCTACTCCGTCTCCGGGGAGAACCTTGGAGATCAGAGCTGAGGAGAGTCATAGATCCATGCAGGCCTGCTCGGGGATGAGAGGTCTGGGGATTTTTCCTCTATTCCTTCATCTTGACTCTCTCTCCCATTCTCTATCTCTCCTCTGCTCCGCTACCACAGGCTTAGATGCAGGAGTTTGAGTCCCAGCCTGGGTGGGAGAGGAGGCCAGAGGAAGAGAAGTGGGAGAGGCAGTCACAGCAGCTGCTGTGACTGAAGCCGAAGAAGAGGAAGGAAGTTCAGTGGCAGGCAGAATACCTTTGAGGGCTAACTGGGTCTTTCTATCCTTCAAAGCTCGGGGATTAAACCTCGCACAAATGGAGCACTCCACACTAAGGTGGGCCACACCTAAGCACAACACACACAGAGTGTGGCCATCCACTGGGGAGAGCTTATGGCCACACTCTGTGCATCTCTTAAGGATAAGCTTTTCAGCCATACTACAAAGAAAGAAGTCTTAAAAAAAAAAAAAGGGAACAGGCAAAAACTTTCTTTCTTTGGACTAACACACACCCACTCACCACACTAGACTGACTAAGGGTGGAGGGGCACCACAGACAAACTACTCTAAATGACTACAACTACAAACCTACACTCAACGCCAAAGCGATGCGAGGGGAGAAAGGGTACCTACACTAACCTGAAATGGCTAAAAGTAACAGAAATTTTAGAAAAACTTACAGTCAGAATCACCCTACTAGCTGGAGCTCTAGAGACACAATGTTTTACAAATCGTGGCAAACAAGATCTGGGGATGGAAGGCAGTGGAGATGTATTATGGGTAAGGGGAGGAATCTGGAGCTCGGAGCTGATGCTAGTAATTTTTGCCGGCTCGGATCCGATATGGATCCGTATCCCACAGATTGAAGACCAAATGAAGTAAACTACTTCAGATGGAATATTTAGACCCAGTTATTTTCAGCAAAACTATGGATCCAAACTTTATCAACCTCCCCAACCCAGGACCCCACATGCATCTTAGGAAAAACAGCAATTACCGTGTAAAACACATCAGTATGATTATGACGTACTCTACAGACTTTCAAGAGCTCAAGAAAACCATCACCGAGAAATGGCTTATTATCCAAGAGAATAACACATTCAGCAAAACACTTCCACCTAAACCTAGTTTTACCTTCAGAAGGAACACGAACATTCTGGACTTTGTTGAATATAATAGCAACCCAATAACCACAGAGCTTCCGCAAGGCACCTTCCCTTGCAGTCCACCTTATTGCAAGTACTGCCAATATATCAGTGGCAAAGATGGTTTTTACTACACTTATAACAAAAAATTCTACAGATGTAAATCCTATGGAAACTGCAGGACTGAACCTGTGTTCTATAGAGCACAGTGCCATAAATGCCAGGCTTTTTACAGTGGCAAAACTATCAATAAACTTTAAACTTGAATTGCAAGGCATTACATGGACATCAGACAGGACACACCCATTAGCACTTTAGTGAAGCATGCAAAGGATAAGCCAGGCTACAACAAGCTTTCCTTCCTCATCATCAAATAGCTAACCAAAGTTCCATATGAAAGCAAAACAATGACAGACTCGAAAAAAAATGGAACTTGAGTAGCAAATCAGCCTCCAAGCCAACAAATACTCTGGCCTAAGCACAACAGTGTCTATTAACTGCATACTAAATCTAAGAAAACTGGACCATCATTTATACTATTGAACTATAACACATTTCTGGATCCCTAGGTTCCCTAGGACTTTAGGTCGATATGGACTCAATAGAATAGATGATAAGCTTAAAGTATAATTATCATTCCCAGGACCTCAGGTATTTATGGACTCAAAAGGTAATAAGGTAGTGATTTTTAATTCCTAATTTTCGATCGTGTTACTTCATATTGTTTCTTTTGTCTTTTTTCTTTATTGTTATTATTAATTCAACCTAGTTAATGTTGGCATGAATCTTCTGATATAGATAATGGACTGTTTGCAGAACAAGATACCCACGTTCTATATTATTTGGTTTTATACCCACGCTTGTCCGCAACATTTAAGCAACAACTATCTCTGGTCCTTTTTATTCCCCCTCCCCTAAGTAGTCTTGCTGGCCCAATAACCCTCCCGCTTCAGTCTTGGCACTGGGCACCTACAATATCAAGAAGCTCTCTATTTAAATGCTGCTACAGCTTGGCTCTCAGGCCTTTGAACAGCTAGGTGGGTACATTTGTGGACATGGTAAACAAAACCCAGCTACAGTGTTATACAAGTGATATATAATTCTTTACTAAATTCCTGCTAGCTGTGCTGGCATATGTTACACATCCATTGCCCTACTTCTCCTGGCATAGCTGGCAGCATCTACTATCGTCACAGTAAGCTCAAAATTTTCAACATCTTGTTTAATACTATTAGTGGCACTTCTGTCACTGCGTTTAGGATCCCTTGGATCACTGCTGCCTAAAAGGGGGTAAAAAATCATTGTGTTCCTTTTGTTCATAACCTCATTTTTTATGTTCGTAAGCATCTCAAGGGGATAACCCCTATCCAAAAACATTTTAAATAATTTTTCCACTTCCACACTGAAGTCTGCTTCTTCAGATTTTAACCTGGAAACTTGAACTAACTGGCTCTTAACCAATCCCTTTTTCTGAAACATTGGGTGGTTGCTACTATAGTGCAGGAAACTATTAGAATATGTGAACTTTCTGTATAGTTTACAACTAAATTTGTTTAAAGTTAAATCTTTTAAGATGGTTACATGCAAATAATTAAATGCTGCAGAAGGCTGTTGGGCAGAGGTGAAACTTAACAACTTAGCAGTGTTATTTAAAAATTGGTCAAATACATTGAAATAAGTAACATTACCCTTCCATAGGGCAAATATATCATCTAGGTGTCTTAAATATAAAATTAAATGTTGCTGAAAATCTGAGTTGAAAACACAGTTTTGCTCCCAGTGCCATAGCACTAGGTTTGCGTAGAGCGATGTGCAAGCAGTGCTCTTAGCTACTCCTTTCACTTGTCTACATTGCTCTATATATAAAGTTATTATGCAGAATAACATCCATAAATTCACATAAAAGGTTAATGGTCATTGTTAGACAAAGTTTTCACTGTATTAGTAGCCTCCCTGAACCAAGAAATCCCAATGTTATGGGGAATGCAGGAAAATAAATTTACATCAGTCGTACATAGTATAACATCCACATCAAACAATTCCTGCTTAACATTCTTCAGAAAGTCCCATAAGTCCATCAATATAGACGGGTAATTGCTATTGAAGTTTTTTTAACATACCATCAACATAAACTACAAGATGATGCATTTTGGAGCTTTCTGCAGCTACTGTGGGGTGCATAGGTGGTTTCTCAACAACTTTGTGAATTTCTGGAATACCAAAAAATTGTTGGGGTCTTGGGAGTCAACCTTCAAAAACCTGTAGAACTTGTAATCTGTACCACCTTGGTCAAGTAGATCCTGCAAAAAGACATCTAGCTTATAGTAAGTTATGTTAACTTCATTACGAGAAACCCTTTCATATTGCTTGCCATCATTCAAGATGGTAAACATTTTGGATAGATAGTCTATAGTGTTCATAAGAACAACCTCATGTCCCTTATCGGACTTCATAATTGTAACATTTCTATCTCTGCTTAAATCAGTCAACAATTTAAAATCATCCTTAGTTAAATTATGAGCCCTTCTAAAGTTTTTTGTGTTTAAGTTATGAATGCCTCTTTCACAGAGTCTTTCAAATACTTGTAACGTGGGGTGTAAGGGCGGGCTATATGTACTTTTCCTACAAAAGTCCAGCTTTACTCCATAGCCTACTGCGAAGTGATCTCTGCCTAACATATAAAGCTATGTCAAACCCAGAGCTGTTGGACATGCTACACCTAAAGAAATCCCAGTCCCTCCAAGCTACACGCTCTAGTGACCTAAACTTTGTCACCACAATAAACAGGACACGCTGGAGGGATAGATTCCTGTCCCAGAGACTTCCTATACTCTAGAACAAGCTATCCATCTATGTCAGCAAAGTTCTTCATTAGCACTCTTCAAAAGAAATCTTGATGAGTGGATGGGAAATAGGAAATACACCCCGGGGATCCCTTCTGTGTCTCTGCTGGACAGTGGCACAGGAAAATAACTTTCTTGGGTGGCGTAAGCTATGGTACCTTGCTGGCTAGGCTTACGTAGGCCCTTGGGCTGATAGCCTAGTACCTACCTATGAACCTATAATCAGTGTTTGTAGAAAGCTGGTTAAGTACCATTTTAGAATTAAGCTTCCTCACAAAGTTTCAGATCAATTAACAATTCATTAGTGTTAATTTTTGAATCAGGTAAGAAAGAAAAAACCTTTAGAAAACAAATCACAGTGTTAAATCAATATTCATACAGATTCTGCCCCTGGCTGCTCCTGCATCACCTGAGGTTGTGGCTTCCTCCATCACCAGGAAAATAAACAAAACAGCAAGCAAAACTGGGCTACAGTGTGTATATAACCACAACAGTATTCACATTCACATTCCACTGTTTCATTTACTTTCCTGGTTATGGAGGAAGCCACAACCTCGGGTGATCCAGGAGCAACCAGGGGCGGAATGTGTATGTACTGTGACCCAAACAAATATTTTTAAGAGTTCTTATTTTCTATAAAGTGGAGTGATTATTAAACATTTTTACTGCATCCAGAGGTCTTCGTGGACTTTTTCCAGGTGCTTAGAGGTTTTTGAAAGCTTAGGACTAACTAGAAATGAAATGCAAGATAGTAAAACCAAGATTGGGATGAAGGAATGTGGACATGCACGCAATGTGCTTACATTTTTGTAGTGCAGAAGGTCAAGCTTAAAACTATGAATTATGAATGTATTATCAAAGAACATGATTGTCACACCTGTGGGGTGGTGTATTTAGCTTACTGTAACTTCTGCCACTCATTATATGGGTAAAACTGAGTATGCACTTAAAAAGAGAATTTACAAACACTACTATTATTTGAGCAACAAAAATACCAACAATGCATTATATAAACACAAACTGGCTTACCATGAAAACAAAAAAATTCCTTTTTATTGTGTTGGAAAAAATCCCTGTTAACCCAAGGGGAGGCCCTTGGAAATTGAAGCTAGAGCTCTGGGAGGTCATATGGCAAATCAAACTTGATACCAATACCTCGCCAGGTTTAAATAATGCTATTTGTATTAGTAGTGTTCTGAAACTGCGATCTGCTAAGTTTTAAGTTTTGATGAGGTTTTTGTGGTCTCACTCTGTTTTAATACACAATTTTGTGATGGTTGTTATAATTTATTCATTGCTCTTAAGATAAGTAGTATCCACTGGTTTCTAATAAGAATCTTAAAACTTTAGAATTATTTTACTAACATGGTTTTTAAATTACTTCATAAATATGTATTCAGAATTGTTTCCTATTTGTTGGACTGGGTCATGTGATTAAACAAGGTGATTATTTAATGAATGTGTTCTTATGGTTCAAATTAGTTCTGATGAAGTCCATATATTTATTTTGGATGAAGGCACTCAACTCAGTTTTAATTTTCAATAAAACTTTCTATTTTTCTGCAACACATTTGCTTTTTATGTCGCACTGTGGCCTATTCTGACGTTTAAGTGACTGGAGGCAAGGTGTGTACCTCCCATTTGTCAGGTTCCTGTATTTGTTAACTAGGCAAATGGCTGACCCAAACATTTTTTCAGCAACAGCCTGAGTAATTAGACAACAAAAGGCATTCATTCTAATGCAACAATCAAGAGAAGGCCACTATTATCACAGAGTGCTAACCCTGAGTATGGACTTTATAGTAAATAGTTATTTTTTTATTTTACAGATTTGTTAACCAGATAAGCCCACTGGGTGGCCACGGTGGTGCAGCGGTTAGCGTTGCCGCCTTACAGCTAGAGGTTCTCCGGTTCGATCTTCGGCTGGGGTGCCTTCTGCGCGGAGTCTTCATGTCCTCCCTGTGGTCACGTGGGTTTCCTCCAGGTACTCCGGTTTCCTCCCACATCCCAAAGACATGCTGTAGGTGGATTGGACACTTTAAATTGGCCCTAGGCGTGAGTGCGTGCATGTGTGTGCCTTCTGTGGAAGGTTGGGCGCCGGGCTGGCAACTTGACACTGTAAAACTCCACTGCCAATCATGAGTGGACAGGTGATCTGCTGTGGCGACCCCTAACTGGGAAAAGCCGGAAGAAGAAGTTAACCAGATAAGCCCACTGGATACAAGTGTCCCTTTTCAGAGGTAACCCAGGAGCACTGCTGGGTTAAATGACTTGCTCAGAGTTACACAGTAGGCAAATGGCGGCAGAAAGACTCAAACTCTATACCTTGGGTACAGGAAGTGACTTGTTGAAAGCTCACAGACTTAATCCACTGCAGACCTCTGAAATGTCCCTATTTTGGAGGAATGTTCCTATTTTCAGGCCTGCTTTACCCTTGCACATGCTGTACCTATTTTTATTTTCAAGTTTGATTTACCCCTTCAAACAATTTTCTGCATCCCCCTCATCGCACATAATTTTTTAAGCTGTCTAGTATACTGAAGACCCCACTACATGACCAACAAACCAGTGACACCAACAATGTAAAGTGAGCACATGTTACATGTTTTTTTCAGAAGCAAAAAAATGACTTTGTGTTGTAGAATTCCGCAATACAGTTCATTAAAATCTACAGATTTTTCACAGTTTCTATAATAATGTGTTAATATTTTTCCATCATTTTTGTCTCTCTGTTTTTCAGACGTGTTTCTGAGTAGTGTTCTATATTCCTATGGGAAGTGGGATTTCTGTGGTATTTGGTATTCAAACTGTATATTTATTAGATGTCCAGATTTTTAGCTGGATGTACCTTGTTTTCAAGGGCCTTTGCAACTATTTTCAATGTCTGCACATCGTGAGGTATGATCCACTGAACCAACAGACAGATTTTGTTGAGATGCTGCACGTTTTCATAAACAAAGCTTGGTTCAACTATATTAGAAATTAGCCTGGGAGCAACTGTAAAATACTTTGCTGTTTTAATACATTTACAAGAAAGATGAAGAATCACTAGCATAGAAAGTATGGGAGTTGCTGTGTCAGCAAAAAGATGACAACTTTAGTACAAAGCTTATCAAACCAAGAAATGATAAGTGTGCACAGGTGACAGACTTATTATGATCTACTCTCTCCAAGTCAGAAGGTTTTGGTGGACAGAAATGGGTAAAGTCAACTATTATAAGTGGAGTGGGTCCTTGAAATGTTAAGCACAATGGCTATGTGTATACTGGCCATGCAGGAGAGGCTATGTGGAGTCAACAGTGAGCTACTCCTGGTGAATTGTGACTGTGATGGGGATAGAGAGGTGGTAATGAAGCAACAGCAGATTTTAAACAGTGGTAAGCATTATAGCTTGAAGTGGTGGCTTTATGGGTCAAACATCTTGTAGAGACAACTTCCAGCTTACAGAACTACTGGAAAGCAAAGAAAGTAATGATGCGGTGGTCCGTCATGCGACAGTTTACTTAAAGAGTCCCAGAGTGGCCCAAAACTGGTAAAATATTTTTTACTATACTTTCTTTTCCCTACTGGCAGTGTAATCTCGCTGCTACCTGCTGCTTCTCTTTACTCTCCAGGATTCCAATGTCCAGTTAACTCCTGGACATAGCCCCGCTCAACCCCCTTACTGGTGGATTGGATTTACTTGTAGCAGTGTGATAGATGAAAAAGAGATAAGATCTTCCAACAGCATCAACAATGTTGCAGACAAGGCTGTTTTCATTGTAAGCACTAATGTTTTCCCACTTGAGTCAGCTCACTCCTAAGGAATGGCATGTGATTGACTGATGCAAGAACTAGCCCCTCCTCTACGGTTATATAGATTCAGAAGCTCTGTTCTCCAGTGGGAATCACGTCTAGTAAAGTGCCCCTGACACATGTTCCCAACTTTTCTTCTGGGAGGGGTGAACAGTTACTGCCTCATCATTTGTCACTCATCCTGTCTGATTTTTCAAATGTCTAGGCAAGTAATCAAACCCAAGTCACCAGAGTTGTAATTAGGGCTTTATCCTTCTCACCACAAAGTCAGTGAGTCACAGTGGTAGAGTTTATCAGAGAGAAGCCAAATTAGATTGGGCACTTTAGCAGTAACATCCAACATACTTATTTGAAAAACATAGCCGAATATTAACATATCGCTGCTACTGAATGATGGGAATTGGGGTGATTTATTAACATGGCATAATGAACATGTCCGGAAGACTTTTTTTCTACCTGCTTAGGGTGAAGCATTTGACTAGATGTGCTCTGGACAGAAGTAGAAGAGGATGCAGCAAATAGTATATATGTAATATATTTGCTACCTAGCAAGTGACTCAATAGGTAGCACACTTACTTTTGGTGATGGAAGATCAGATGGCTGTGGATTCTGTTCCCTCACCAAACTCTTGATTAATTTTCCACTACTACTTCAGTGCAGCATAAGGGTGTTGTTGCACTCCTGAGTGTACTTTCCTTTAGATGAGACATTATACTGTGGTCCCATCTGCCTTTGATGATGGTAGCTCAGGCAGCTCCCATGGTACTTTTTGCAGAAAGAGTAGGGGTGCTTTATTAACATTACATTTATACCATAAACATTTAAATCAATTATTTTTGCTCTCTTTTTCACATTCATACTTAAAATTATTAACAGGTTATCAACACAAAATAACTAAACTACCCTATTTTTCATTCTTTTTGCTTTTATATTGACTTCACCCCTCCACCCTTTCTTCTATAACAATCTTCTTATTTCAGGTAATGCGTCATCCTCTTTCATTTTCTTGTAATATAAAAAAAATCATCACATCTTTTTTCTGCAGCACCCATACTGTCACAAACAGTACTTTACCCCATTTATCAGTATCATATCTTTACTTTATTATACTTCCCATAATTAATATTTATATATTAAAGTCCTTCCCATATTCATTTTTAAACTTTTCCTGAAATTATATTTTTTTGCAATCTAAAACAATGGTTTGTTGTTTTTTCACTACAAACAACACATTTCTTTCCTCCATCACCTTATATTTCATATTCCCTTTCACTAGTAACTTGACTAGATTGAGGCATTTTTATTTTGTCTTTTTCATGTTTCTGTTTTTTATATTCTTTTAATTTATTTCATAGCTACACCAATTTTTTTTCAAAAATGTTATTATACCATTCTTTTTCTTTTCCCATAAACCTTGCTTAATTTTAACTTCCATAATTTCAATTTATTTGCATATTATTTTTCTTCCATCCTTTCTATTTTCTTTTCCCTTTCCATACATTTTATATTTTATGTGTAACATCTTACTTATTCTTTTCTTGTTGCCTTTCTTTAGCTATTTCATTATCCAAAATAAATGCATCAATGCTAAAACCACCACTGGATTTTTTAAACTCAAACCGCCTCTTTCTTTTATTATACAATCTCCCTCTTCTCAATGGGTTTAGCCATGAGCCCCAAATGAAGCTAAAAAATTTCCAATAACTCTTTTTTCCATTTGAGTGGGAAACATATATGTTCCCCGTAAATATATTTTTTGTAATACGTAAGTATTTAACATATATGTATTTCTCTGAAATGATAAATAAAAGCTTTTCCACAAAGCTAACAGGGTAACCTACTGGTGGGTGAAGGCTGAACATTTGAACTTCAATTGCCCTAGGTTCGACTCACCTATAATCAGACTTACTCTATAGAAAATCACTGTCAGTGAGTTGTGCTGGCAGTGATGCCCTTTTGGGGGGAATTTCCCCCTTCTTCAAGTTGGTGTGATCATGGAATTGGTATATATAAGTTCATGGCTGTGGGGGGCTTATCCATAGGTTCATAGGATGATAATAGGCTATTGGCCCAGAGGCCCTTATAAGCCTAGCCAAGAATTTCACCCATGTTCCCACAAAGTCAACACCTGTTTCCCCTGTCCAACAGGGACACAGGTGGGATACCAGGGGTGTATTTTCTGTTTCCCATCCAGTCGTCCAGGTTCCTCTTAAAGAGGGCTAGAGAGGTACTCTGCTTAAAATGGAGAGGGAGTCTATTCCACAGACAGGGGAGTCTCGGGGACACAAATCTGTCCTGCCAACAAGTTCTATTAATGTCACAGACCAGGTTTAGGCCTTGTGTGTGGGTTGCCTGATTGGATTTTGACTTATGGATATGCAGCAACTATATCAAGGCTGGGTCTGAGATGGCCTTGTATGCCAGACACAGGTCACCTTTGAACAGTCTGTACGAGACTGAGTAGAGGGACAGGGCTTTTAGCATATATGTATAGGACAGGTGTTTGAGACCTGGTCCTTCCAGCTGCTGCATGTGCTTGACAAGGTACATGCCGAAGGGGGCATTGTACTCAATAATGGGTCTGATAAGGGAGGAGTACAGGGATGTTATGACCGTGTTGTTTCTGGATGAAATACTCTTACTTATGAGGTGGGCCATATAGAAAGCCTTCTGTACAATGGAGGCAAAGTGGTGGTCAAAAGTCAGGATGCTATCAACCTGGGTGCCCAAGTCCCTTGCGACTGCTTGTGTGCTTAGTACATTGCTATTAATGTGATCATTAGTGGGGACACCATTTTCCCCAAAGGTCAGTTTGAGGTCATGCTCCTAGTACCAGTCATTAGTTTGGGTATTGCCCTCTTGGAGGATGTTCACATCACTAGGGGGAATTTAAAACGGTGCCCAGGTTGTAGTCATCTGCAAACTTGGTCAGCCACAGACCACTGGTTTTGGTTTGCACCTCAGAAAAGTATATCCCAAACAGTAGAGACTTTCTGCAATAAACAATTAAAAAGTGTTTTTTGGCGGGTTTTTATTTGGAAAATGCCATTTGGGGATTCCGATCCTCAATGCATTTGATTTTGTCCACTCATAGTGGAAGTATTTTTTTTATTTGTTCCAGTATCTCTCATTCAATTGACTTATTATACTTTCATACTCACCAAATGTCTCTCCCAAAATCTTTATTTCCTTTCTTGTGAAATGTATTCCATTTTTTGTATCTCACTAAATCTCTTACCCTTCATTTCGTTTAACCGCAGAACAACTTTTTAAACAGATTTTTTATCCTTATTACAACCTAACTTATTCATCTCTTATTTTTTGTTATTAGAACTAAATCACCTGCATATGTCATTCATATAACATTCCATCCATCTCCCATCTTACCTCTCTTATTTCAGACATACTGCATTAATTACTGAAACAAATAAGCACTTAATCATTGGGCATCCCTATTTTACTCCTCTCTTGATATTTATTTTCCCATCCACCCATTTATCATAACTTGCTCCCATGAATTTTCATAACATTTGTTTATTGCATTAATATTTTTTCTCCTATACCACATGCCTCTGAAATCTGCTACATTGCTTCATGGCTCATTTTATCAAAGGCTTTAGTGACATCACATGATATCATAGTCTAACTTCAATAATTTTTTTCAGTATTATCTCTACTACTTTTCTCAGTATAATTAATGTTTCTCGTACCTTTTTTCCTTTTATACAATTGATCTTTTCCCTTGCAAACTCATTTAATATTTTCTCCATCATTTTTTCTAGTATTTTCATAAATATTTTATAGTCAGTATAGTTATAAACCCCTTTTTAATATCTTTTGTTTCATCTTTTTCCATACGAATTTTATCACTCTTGCATTGTACTTTCCTTCATCTATTCATTTAATATTTAAAAAAATTATACTTCATTTTTATTAATTTGCTTAAATACTCACAGCTTTTACCATCTAGTCCTGGCACTGATTCATTCTTACCTTGCTTTGTCACCTTGTCTATTTGTTTTATCATTATACCATTTTATAAATAATTCTTTACGTTTTCAGATTTTTTTTTTAATTTTCATTCTTCTTGCCTGTCCATTTCCACTTGTTCATAAATTTTCTGTACAAAATTCTCTACCACCTCCTATATTCTAGTATGTATTTTATGTCTCCTTTGAAATATAAGACAGCATCTCTCATTTTTACTTCTTTTCCTAAATAAGGGGGGTGGGTGTCCTCTTTATTTCTTTCATAAACCAATCTTTGTCTATATAACAAGAAGAAATTTCATATCTACCTAGATACAGTAAACCTAACATGTAATACTGTCAGCAAGTTGTATTATCTATTGTATGTAAACACTTAGCTACTAACCTGTATTTTAACTATTTTATGTATAAAACATGTTCCTTAGAACTTTAATTTGCTGTTATCTGTACTTGATGTGTTGTCTGTTTAGTTTATATTGGAGCTTTTCTCCCCAGGCCTCCACTGAAACGGGCATCTGCCCAGTCGGACTATCCCAGTAAACAAGTGTCAAATAAATAAATACTTTTTCATTATTCTTTTCATTTCCCTTATTTTAGCATTTCCTGTTTCTCTTTCTAATTATTCTGTAAATTGGCTTTACATTTCATATTATTTCTTTTTTCTTTTTCTTTCCACTTCTAATATATTTTTATACTACTTCCTATACATTGCCTACCACTGTGTTCAATTTTTGCAAAATGGTTTCATTGTTATACAATCTTTCAATAATATTTCTTTCTATCATATAATTTCCTCCTCCTTTTCAGACTCTACAGTCACTCTCTATCCTTTTTCCCTCCTATATTACTTTGCTGTTTTCCACTGTTCTAGACCATTGTTTGTTCTTCCTTTGTCTTTTCCCGGTTAGGGGACACCACAGAGGAACTCCGGTCCGCTAATGATTGGCAGTAGATTTTTTTTGCGGGTGCCGAGTTGCCAGCTCGATGCCTAACCTTCAACAAAGGCACACCCATTCTACGCATGTCTTTCGAATGCCACTCGACCGCGGAGAGGACATGCAGACTCCACACAGAAGGCCTTCCAGCCGAGAATCGATGGGAGAACCTCTTGCTGTGAGGCAACAATGCTACCGCTGAACCACCACAGCTTGCCCACTGTTCTAGACCATACTGCTCTATTATCTGAAAACTCTGCCATTTGTACCCCCCCCCGTTATTCCTCATTGTCTTTACAGTAAACTATATAATCAATTTTACTCTTAAAAAACATTATTTTATATGTCCATTTTCTATTCTTTCCTACTTTTAAATATTCACATTTTATTGATTCCCTTAATATCTTAATATCCTGTGTTATTTTTCCCCTTTCTTTTCTTGGGTTACAGTTAAAATTTTCCACCAGTGGCTTCCCTACACATGCTTGAGGTGAACTTGTTTGAGCGTCAGTAGCCCACAAGAGAAAAAAAAGATGACTGGCACAGTGCCAAGTGCTTTCTTGCCGTAGGAAATCATTGCTGGTGTGATTTCTAATAGTGTTCCAGCAATGATTCACTTATTTAGAGAGATCCCTTCTCCGAGTTTGTGCAGCTGTGAAACTGGTACATATAAGTTTGGAGGGGGGGGGGGGGCTTGCCCTGTGCAAAAAATAAGAAAAAAAGTAATTTTTCTCCCTTTTGGATTTCAGGCATTTTTTTTCATTCTTTTGGAATGTCAGCTTTCAGGAAGTTGGCTTTTTATAGTAGAACCCTTACCATCACTATTGACATAACTGTTATGCCGTGTCAGTAGCGCAACAGGTGCACATTTACCATTGGGTCAGAAGGCTGTGAGTTTTATTCCTGCTCCAGGTAGAGCGACTGCCACTGCAGTGCAGCATAAGGGGGGGTACATGCTGCCCTTTAGATTAGACATTAAACCAAGGTCCCATCTGCTTAGGTTGGTGGATAAAAAAGATCCCATGGCCTCTATTGAAAAGAGTATGGGAAGTTCCCTGATTCTCTGGCCATATTTCCCCTAGTAGTATAAATACCACCTTGGATTTCCTCTGAAAACAGGCTACTAGCCTAGTAGGACTAACAGTCAACAAAGTATAAATAAATAAAATTTACTCAAAGTATAAATAAATAAAATTTACTAACATACTTTTTTAATTTCGTCAAACATTTGCTTTCTATCCATCATATTAGTATATGTACAAATCATTATTCATCTTATACATTTTTGTCTCAGTCTCATATCACTTACCACTGTCCCTCCTGGCAGTAGTATTGTTACGTCAAGAATTCTTCAGGTTTTTTTTAATAAGAATTCCTATTCTAGAACATGTTTCATTTACTACTGACCAGCAATGGTACAGCGGTAGCGTTGTTGCCTCCCAGCAAGAGGTTCTCCAGTTTGATTCTTGGCTGGAGTGCCTTCTGTGCAGAGTCTGCATGTCCTCCCTGCATTCGTATGGGTTTTCTCTGGGAACTCCAGTTTCCTCCTATGTTATAAAGACATATGTCTGGAGCATTTCTCTCTGGGCCTCTGCTGAAAATTGGCTTTGTTCCAAGTCGAACTTTCCCGGTAAACAAATGTTAAATAAAATAAATAAATAATTTGCCCCCCATACTGCCTGTATTCTTTTCTTTTTTCTTCTTCTTTGTTATATCTGGTGTCTAGCAAGAAAAAAAAAACACTCATTTTAATTTCTTACATCAGTCCGCCACCAAACCTCTTATATAATTTCTAATGCTATTCACATGCAAATTCCTATATCATCCTTTTCATTTCTAGTAAGTGTTTTAGTTCCAGAAATGATTTTTTCTTTTCTTTCTCTTAAGTCTCCTACCAACTGATTTTTCACTATCTTGTTCTTCTCCAGCTTACTCCTCTTCACTTTCTAAAATTACAAATCTCTTCTCTTCCTGTATATTACTAACCTTGCTTTGAAGTGTTATTTCTTCTCTAACTACCTCTTCATTGTTTAACCTTTTTCAGTATCCCATTTCTCCATACCACCTTCTCTTTCAACATATTATGTAGTAATATTTTCTACCATTTGTCTTTCTTCTGAGCTTTCCTGTTCACCTGCTCCTTCTGTTCCTTTTCTAATATGGGACATTTAAACCAGAAAATGCCCAACTTTTTCACATGTTCTACAAACAGGCTTACAGTTTTTGCTATATGTCCCCTCTCCCTACATTGGCTACACCTTCATTTGATACAGACATGTACTAAATGATTTTCATCGCCACAGAAATAATGTGCGTTAGGATGGCCCCTAACAAATCCTCTCTTCCTGTTCATAATTATTGTATTTCAAATATGTTGAATTTTCTAATGCTTAACATCCATTGTTACCCATACTTCCCATCCCCAAGTCCATACATTTCTTTCATCACATATTTTTTAACTTCATGTACTTTACTAAACAGTGAAAAAAATGTTTTTTTAACTCATACTCATCCATATCTGAAGTCCTAAATTGCATGTTTCCATGATGCCACTGTATTTCTTTTTTCAGTCTGCATCATAAATTTCTCCAGCAAATTAAAGGTTTCAAATGTCAGTTCACAAAATGTTCAGCTCTCGATTTAATGCTCTTAACATCTTTAATGTCAAACCCTAGTGGCAAAATAATGCCATCCATAATGTCATACTTGTCCACACCACTATCATTGTTACTTTTTATTTCTACCCATGGTTGTCTTCTCTATGGCTGTTAAAAAACTACAATTCTTTGTCCCCTCTTGCTTCTCTGATGGCATACAGGAATAAAGCCCTGACTACAACCCAGTATACTGGGTTCACTTAGCAGCTTTGGCGACTGAAGGAGAAGAAGGGAGGAACAGGTACTACCATCTCAGGGTAGGTGAGTGGACCAATGGGCATCTACTGTGTCAATCCTTGGTGGAGGCTGAGGAAGGCACTCTGGTAGTCATTCATAAAGAGGGGAACATGGTGGATACATGGCTGAGCATATTGTATGTAAGTCTATAGTTTTGGTTATTCAGTCTTGATATTCTAGGACTCACACTAACTTGTTTCAGCATTTCAAATGGCTACCAACCCAACATTACATTCCTGGAATGAGGGGTTGTCCCAAGAGCTCTGAGGAAAGCAGTTATAATATTCATTCACAAATGGCAGAATGAGGGGTGACCCAGAATACTGCAGGCCCATAAGGCTCACATCAGGCAAAAGTATGGAAAAGGTACTGAGGGAAAACTTGAAGACTTCCTAAAGGCAAATGGGCTGATAGATAGTTATGGCTTGTCAAACAGGAAATCATGCCAATTAAACCTCAAAGAATTTTAAGACTGGTTAACTGCTGGTAACCTAACAGACACACAAAAGAAACTGAGGGTATTTTATATATATATATATATATATATATATATATATATATATATATATATATCTCAAAGCAATACACTTTTCTCTGTAAGGAAAAAATGTTGTGCAATCTCTGATTGAAATATTACACTATGTTTCTATATCAAACAATTGGGTCCCATTACAACTGCTATTGTCAGTTTCACAAAAGAAACTAATTGCACTGCTTTACAGTGTAACACACGCTTGGGAAGATTTTAGATTGGGAAGTTATTTTGCATGATAAAAATGTGAACATAATGGTTATTGCCAAGTGCTTTACCTGGCCAGCAAAACTCAGATTACTTTTCTCCAATTCTTACAGCCACTTTCCTTCCTAATCATTTTGCACCTTATCGCTCCTCCTCATGCTACACTTACTTCCTAACCTCTTACTCTTCCTCCACCTCTCACGCCCCGCCACTAACTACAGTTCTTCCTCTGTCCACTTATCTTCCTGCTTATTTCTATAACTTCTCCTTTCATATCTCTCTTATCATTTTAAGCTATGTTCTACTTGTCTGTCTGTAAATTATTACTAAACTCAAAAACACCCCAGTTTGATCTTTTCCCTGTAGGAATCATTCTACAAATTCATTAACTGCTACTGTATATTATTTCTTTATTGATTAACTACAATACTTATGTTAATTTCTCTCTCTTTTGTGTTAAAATGTTATTTTCATGTAAGAAATATTTAAAATCATGTTGATAAGCTCATGTATAGATGTTTTCCCTGCAATTATAAATATATATCATGTATAACTTAAATGTGGAGCTTTTCTCCCCAGGCCTCTACTGAAAATGGGTTTTGCCCAGTAAGGCTTTTTACAGTCAACAAAAACAAATAAATAAATAAGTCCTGTTTTAAGGATGGTGACGTGGGTCCTCACATATCTGATTATTCAGTGTATCTAAAAAGATAAGGAGTTTGTAAATCATGAGTATGGTCTATCTGTTGTAAAGAATCATATTAATGTATGTAAATTAAGTAAATTTTTAAGGGCAAGAATTTATTTTCTATATTGTTCTTTCCTTGCATGTCTGCCATTCCTCTCCCATGCATCTTACGCATATTTATTTCCTTCTATTGGGTACTCCAAGCACAGGGGCAGCAGCCAACCAGGAGGGCAATCATCCAGGTAGACATGGAAGGGTTTCATGCCCTCATCAGCATCCTTTGAATTGGGATGATTCTATTAGAGCTCTAACCCTGCCCTTGGTGGCTGATAAGAGGGCTTTGATGTGGGGCAACTTTCACCTTCCACTTGCTTATATGTGCTTTCATCCACAAGCTGTGAGGGCTACCATTGCTAGTGTGTGATTGCTAAGCCTACGCCCCTTGTCCTGGTCATTTGAGTGCCATTTAAGCCTCCAATTGTACACTAGGGATTGATCACATGGAACCACAGACCCTCTCCATCCAGGATGGATAAGCCAACATCAGCCATTCCTTCCATCCACCCCCCAACCTTGTTCTGCCGAAGCCTGAGCCACTAGGTTAACTCAGGTCAGCTGGGTCACATCACAGCTTTTATCCCTCTATGTCAGAGACTAGTGGTAAGATCTTTTCCTCATAATTCAAGATTTCTGATTGAAACCTGATTTCTGCTCATGCTAGGGTACTCATAAACATTGTTGGAAGTCCCTTACAGGGATTGTGTGCAATGTACTGCTTGTCAGTGGTTTTGACATTAGAATGATTAATAAAACTGTGACATATGTATGTACAGCTATCTCTTCCTATTATTGTTTTGCCTTTGGCCCAGATAATGGCTGAAAAGAGTCTTGTACCAGCCCATTAACCCAATTAACAAACACAAATAGAAGCATAAATTAATGAGAACTGGGACAGCAAAATGGACAAGTATCATCTGGCAAGGAGAAAGGCAACAAGAACAACATGAGCTGGGCTTCTTAACAGGCAGATAAACAGCAGAAATATTGAAGAAAGGGAAAACAGTGTTTCTGATGCATCAAAGAGATGCCTACTGCAGATAATGCCCATACACAAGGCTATGGATTGATGACAGTTATAAAGGTTACAGAAAGAACACCAATAGAAGTATCAGTCAATAATACCACTTATATAAAATGCAGACGTGTACTAATGCAGGAACAGAGGGTGCGATCCACTCTGGGTACAAACAATAAGGGGGTACAACCTTCTGGATTGGATTTTCATTAAAAATCATTTTTTGCCATTTAAAAACCTTTCTTTCTACCTCTTGCATGTGCCTGTGTGTCCATGCATGAAAACAATGTACGGGATTGGAGGAAACAGAAGAAACTACAGACAAGACCAGAGCAAACCGGGGTTATTTTTAAAATTAACAGCAGCCTTCTAGTTGTACAGCAGTTCAATGCAGTAGAGAGTTTTGCAGTGGAAAAGATTTTGGTTTTTTATTTTGTTTGTTTAACCAAACCCGGTGAACTGGATTAATCACAGCAAGTAAATCAGCCAGGGCATTGTAGACTACTAGACCTAAAGGTAAGCAGATTTTCCTTCTTATTTATTTATTTTTTTTGAGAGGGGGAGGGGGTGGTGGCTAGGCTAGTGTGTGTGTGTGTGTGTGTGTGTGAGAGTTTGTGCATTTGTTTAAATATTTTAAAGTTTGGTTAGAGTGAGGTATGTGTGCACGCGCATTTGTTATTTTTGAAATTAATATTTTTGTTGTTTTTTTTCATTGAACTCTTCTACCCTCCTTTTGTTTTGGTGGGGTGTAGCTAGCTTGGCTATGTATTAAAGTAACTTGCCCTTTCACTTACTCTGCTTAAATTCTGCCATTAAGGCTGGCAAGTGAAAATTTGTGTTAATAAACTGCCATGTTTTTATACTTTTTTGGCTGGGAGGGTTGGCTAGTTGTGCTGTGGATGAATATAACTTGTTCTTTTCCCTTGGTTGGTTTAAATTCCACCCTTAAGGTGCATTTGTGTGAATAAATCTGAATATGTATGCTGTTTTGGGGGGCTGACAATAGCTTTGTCTTTTCATATTATTTTAAAGGCTGGCTAGTGAGCATTTGTGTGAAATAAATTGAATTTTTGGGTAGGGGTGGCTAGCTGTGCTATGGGAGCTTATCCTCTTAATTTGCTGAGTTTAAAGTCTTTTAATAAGGGGCTAACTAATGCACATTTGTCCAAAATAAACTGGAATATTTATGTTATTTTTTCTTGGGGGTGGCTATCTATATTGTTGAGGAAATAACTGGTGCTCAGTTTAAAGCCAATCATTAATGGCTATTGTGCATTTGTAGGAAGTAAATTGGAATACTGTATGAAACATATTTGTCCCCGATTTTACAGAATGTTCTTGTATTTGCCTAATATGTTTGGTCTGTAAGTTACTCTCATATTGTTTGCTTAGCTTATAGTCTGCCTTTACATGAATAGTGTGCATTTGCATGAAATATGCTGGAATATTTTCTCTTTCTCTTTCATTGGGTGCTGTATTTCTAACACCAAGTTGAGACTATTTATGATTTTGCAAAATGTCCCTACGTTTGCTCCACCTTGATCTGTTCCTAATAGACTGTGGGGTCAACTGTCTATATAAGTTACCAAATCCCAAACTACTGGTTAGGCCCTTAGGGGTATGTGGTCAGTGTCATTGTACTCAACTTTTCAAAGGAGGTGATAATGAATTTTTGCTATTTAGCTTTAGTCCATGTTTCTTACACTAGTTATTTGTTAGGGGCAAGCCTTTCTGTAAGATGGCTGTGTCTTTTGGGTAGTTAATCACTGCTCCTAGCTTGCTCCTTGCTGACCACTATGTTGTTTTATTTCATGATTATTACTAAAACAATTGTCATAGAGGATCTATATTGTAAAGTCGAACGGTTACCTTATCGAATCCCTAAACCTTGACCCGTCCTTCTCGAACCGTGAAAACATCGAATGTCCAGAAGAGTGAAACCGGAAATATCGAATCATCATGGTTGGCCTTCTGTGGTATACCTCTGTAAGGTAAGTGTGCGATAGTTACGGACCTTAGGGTTAGGGTGCGGGTTAAGTTAAGTGCATACATGGTGGTATATATAAGATTTAGTGTAGGGTTTAGTTTAGGGTTAGAAGTAGAGTTTTGGTTTAGTGTATGTATGTGGTTTATTTAGTCTGTTTGTGTAGGTAGTATGTAGCGGGCAGTGAGGTGGGACAAGTATAATAGTTCGACGTTTTGAATTTCGTGGTTTAGTGCGTTCGGTGTTTATGCGGTTCGATGAGGAGGGGTCGACATTTAGGGATTTGATAAGGTAAGCATTCAAGTTTATAATATAGACCTGTCATAGTGGAAGAGGTGTTAGAAAAAAATCTCCGCGGGGCGGGGGGGGGTGCTAAAAAAACTTTGCTCTGAGTGTCAAATATGCTAACCATTCCCTGGTAAAATGATGCTTGAGGGTTCATTTAGTTGGGTATCCTACTGCAGAATGTGATATCAACACAGTTCCAGAAACTTCTGGACACCAATAAAATAGTCATTAACATCACTTATGTAAAATGATGCCTGAGTGTTTATTTAGTAGGGGTACCCCACTGCAGAATGTGATATAAACACAGTTCTAGAAATATCTTCACCAATAAGGTAGTCATGACACTAGAACAAAGGGGTAATAAAAGAAAGTCATATGGAACAAAGGATCATTTGTTGTTAAATAGAGTCATAATGGAGAAATGTAAATCAGTGAAAAATCTAAGTATGGCATGGATAGATAACAAAAAAACATTTGACAGTATCCCACATACATGGATAAAAGAGTGCTTAAAAACGTATAATATACACCCTACACTGATTGATTACATTACGGCAGCCATGAAACAGTGGTAAACCACTTTGCAGTTAAGCCATAATAAAGGACAAATTATTATTCTAAGGATAAAAATTTAAAGGGGGATATTCCAGGGTGACTCTCTGTCACAGCTGCTCTTTTGTCTTGCCCTTAACCCATTAAACTGTCTACTTAACAAATTAGGTCATGGCTACAATTTGGCTCCCAGAAAACAACAAAGTGCAAAGATATCCCATCTTCTTTTTGTAGATGATTTAACATGGTATAGTTCATCAGATGAGGCAGTGAAAGGACAACTACAAGTGGTCAAAACATTTTCAGATGGTATAAGAATGTCATTTGGTTTTGATAAATATGCAAAAGCAACCTTTAAAGCAGGAAAGCTGCAGCACCAAGAAAACATCAGTTTGGTACAGGAATGTGATATAAAAGAACTTGAGCAAGAGGGAGTGTATAAATATTTGGGAAGTGATGAAGGAGCAACAATAAAACATGAACAAATGTGAAGAAAACTTAGTAAGGAATATCTTAGAAGACTTAAATTAATACTGAAAATAGCGTTGACATCTAGGAACAAAGTTCAAGCTGTAAACCAGTTTGCTCTTCCAGTCCTAACTTACAGTTTTGAAATGACTGACTGGCCATAAAAAGTGCTGGATAGGTTGGACAGGAAAACAAGAAGGATGCTTCATGCTCATCAAATGATTTATAAAAGTCAGTGCATACCAAGACTATATATTCCCCGTTCTGAAAAAGGTATGGGCCTCCTCAAAATTGATTACATGTATAGATCTGCAATCATGGGACTGCATACATATCTGCTGATCTCACAAAACCAAAAAGTAGTGAAAGTTTTGAAACATGGGGAGAATAAGTCTAAGTCTAAGATTACTTCTCTGCTTAATTTAGCAGAAGCATATTAGCATCAAGCGGGAATGGAAACCAAACCAGAAGTAGATCAAAATCAGGCAGCAACTAAATGTGCCAAACAACAAAAGAAAGAATATAAGGTGAAGGATCAGATGAGAAGGCAAGAAATGTGGAACATGCATAAATATAGTTGCAAGTATAGAAAACTCTTGGAACAACCTCATGTTGATCAGGACTGAATGCAGGAATGGTTAAGGAGAGGTGAATTTCAACCAAAAGACAAAAGGTTAATATTGGCGGCCCAAGTTAGTGGACTAAATAAAAACTGGTTTACAAAGTACATTGAACACATGGAAGAAATAGAAACAGTAGTTTTTTTTTTAAATAGAATTGGAAACAGTTGCGCATCTTGTTGCTGGTTGTGATATACTAATGGCAGAAGGACTGTATACTAAAGGCATAATAATGTGGCAAGACTGTTGCACTGGGGATTATGCAAACATTATAATACTGAAGTAGCTGAAAAACACTGGAAACATGAGCCACAAAGCATCATAGAAAATGATTAAGTTTATATCACATGGGATCACCCATTACCAACAGTTCAAAAATAGGTGCAAGAAAAACAGATATAATAGTCCATGAAAAGAAGACAAAAGTAGCATTGATCATGGAAATTGCTACACCCAGTGACTACAGTGTCTTACATATATATATAGAGAGAGAGAGACACATACAAAGTCATAAAATACCACTATTTGCAGGCAGAAACTAAGGCAATGTGGAAGAAGGATATCCAGATAGTTCCAATAGTAGTATCAGCAATGGGTCTTGTAAAAAAAGAATTTACAATCATACTTAGATATGTTACTGATATATGTAACTCCATAACTACACTGCATATCATTACTGGGCATATTGCAGGTGCTGCAAAGAGCACTTTTGGCTAACATTAAAGACCGAAAGAATACTAATTTCATGGACTTCAATCCTACTGTGACTTAGGAATGGGGTCCATTACTATCATGGTATTAGAAACCCAAAAGACTTAGAGAAACTGAAAAATAATCAATGACATCACGATGCAAAATGATGCTTAAGTGTTTATTTAGTTGGGGTATCTCACTGTTGAATTTGATGTAAGTACAGTTCCAGAAACTGCAAAGGTTGTAGTCATATGTTCATAGGTTGGTACTAGGCTATCGGCTCTAGGGCCTATACAAGCCTAGCCATAACAATTCCCTGGCTATTTCTTCCCACAGTATTTACTTCCCTGGACCCCTGAGTATGGTCTATCTGTTGTAAAGAATCATATTAATGTATGTAAATTAAGTAAATTTTTAAGGGCAAGAATTTATTTTCTATATTGTTCTTTCCTTGCATGTCTGCCATTCCTCTCCCATGCATCTTACGCATATTTATTTCCTTCTATTGGGTACTCCAAGCACAGGGGCAGCAGCCAACCAGGAGGGCAATCATCCAGGTAGACATGGAAGGGTTTCATGCCCTCATCAGCATCCTTTGAATTGGGATGATTCTATTAGAGCTCTAACCCTGCCCTTGGTGGCTGATAAGAGGGCTTTGATGTGGGGCAACTTTCACCTTCCACTTGCTTATATGTGCTTTCATCCACAAGCTGTGAGGGCTACCATTGCTAGTGTGTGATTGCTAAGCCTACGTCCCTTGTCCTGGTCATTTGAGTGCCATTTAAGCCTCCACTTGTACACTAGGGACTGATCACATGGAACCACAGACCCTCTCCATCCAGGATGGATAAGCCAACATCAGCCATTCCTTCCATCCACCCCCCAACCTTGCTCTGCTGAAGCCTGAGCACTAGGTTAACTCAGGTCAGCTGGGTCACATCACAGCTTTTATCCCTCTATGTCAGAGACTAGTGGTAAGATCTTTTCCTCATAATTCAAGATTTCTGATTGAAACCTGATTTCTGCTCATGCTAGGGGTGAATTTCGTATCTCCCATTCAATCATCAAGGTTCCTTTTGATGAGGGCCAAAGAGGTGCTCTGCTTGACATATATGGGCAGTCTATTCCAGAGTCTGGGGTGTCTCTGGGTTAGGAACCTATCCCTCCAGCATGTTTTGTTCATTGTGATGACAAGGTTTAGATCCCTGGAGCGTGTGTCTCTAAGGGATTGGAATTTCTTTAAGTGTAGCATGTCCAACAGCTCTGGGTTTGACATGGCCTTGTATGTTAAGCAGAGATCGCCTCTAAGTAGACGATATGCGACAGAGTATAGGTGGAGTTTTTTTAGATGGTCAGCATAGGGCATCTGCTTTAGGCCTGTGATTCTTTTAGTGAGGTATTTCTGCGGCCTTTCCAGTTGTTGCAGATGTCTTGAGAGGTACATACCAAATGGGGTGTTGTATTCTATAATGGGTCTAATGAGGAATGAGTACAGTGGGACAATGACCTCCTTTTTTCTGGATGAAAACCCCTTAGTGATGAGGTGTGCCACATAGAAGGATTTCCGGACTGTTGTGGCGATGTGGTTATCGAAGGTGAGACCACTGTCCACCTGTGTCAGTGTTTAGTGTACTTCCACCTATGTGGTAATTCACGGGTACATGTTTTTTCCCAAAGGGGATAACTATACATTTCTTTGCATTGAGCTTGAGCCCATGGCTCTGGCACCAAGCATCTGTTTCTGTAAGTCCCATGGAAGTCCCATGGCAGTGGAGTCACATTTAAATTGTTGCAACTACAGAACTACAGAATATTGGATATAGTTACAATGAAAACTTCTAGGCGTTTCCTGAATATGTTACTTATGACAATAGATACCTGCAGTCTGCTTCTCTTTCTCTTTGTGTTCCATAGTCCTCCACTGCCACGGTCTTAGCAATTCATCGACATTTATGGCTCTTTGATCATGACTGTGTCAGGGTGTTCATTTAAATACATACAGATATTGTGATCCAATGGTTTGTAAACTCCAACTGGAGGAAAATTTGTTGCATCACCATCTTGGGAGGGAAGCAAGAGTGACTGTGCTACTGTCCTTGTATCCACATTCGTCTCTAGGGAGAGCATAACAACTGTACAAAGGTAGTTTCAGTGATTCAAAATGGTTTTGCTGAATATCTAAATTCAGCAAAACGGGGAGAGTGGTGGGTGCAGTGGGGTATTGTGGGCCTTCAACAAGGCTTTACGTTTAGGTTAGTGGAAAGTGGCTTTCAACAAACCCATTTCAGAGCATTGGGATTCACTGAACAAACCTTCAGCAAGTTGACATGAGTCCATTTCTGGCTGTATACAGCAAACCTGTGTCATCATAGGTTCATAGGTAAGTACTAGGCTGGCTGCCTTTGTGGGCCATTTGAAGTCCAACCAATTTCCTTTTCAAAGGTGATAATCACACTTTGTACCTTCTGACTTTGAGGTAAACACCTTAACCATTATACCATCCCCTGACCCCCTATAACTTTGTAAGTATTTTGTTCTCTGATGGGCTGTTTTTGTTGTGCAGGCATGGTTTGCTGAGAAAAGCATCAGCTCTGCAGCATTACTATAGGTTTTGCTGCATTTTTAATGGCACTTGGCCCACACTTGCACTTTCATATGTACAGGTTGCTGCGGACACATGTATGCCTCATTTTTAAGGTTTATGAATTGCACCTAAGGCCACATGCCCTTATGAAACATAACTGCGTACTTGAACAGCTCCAGATACACAATTGCTCAGCTGTATTTCATCTGCAGTTGGCAGAGGTTTAGGAATTGTTGAGAGCCTGGTATATGTGTTCTGGTGCATAATAGCCCTATTGAATTAGTCAGTGATTCTGTGAAATCCGCTCACTGTTTTTGTGGAGCTTTATGTGTTATTCCTGTGTCTGCATGATCTTTCTCAGGTTGCTTCAGTTTCTTTCCACCTCCCAAAAACTTGTTGGTTAATTGGCAGCATTAAATTCCACTTAGTAGACATATGCTGTATTTAACCTTGCCCCTGTGGCCCAGGTAGTGGCTAAAGAACAATGAACTAGACCACTTATTAAGTTAACAAATTAAATACAAAAGTATAGAGTTAGTTCTGTTAGGACTGATATCTGCAGGCTCAGATTTGTCTGTATTTAAATTTACAGGACCCTTCACACACCACAGACAAATTCAGATGAAACTCTTGAGAGCTGCCTGAAAATTTTATTTAATTTATTTATTTAACATTTGTTAACCAGGAAAGTCTGACTTGGAATGAGCTATTTTCAGCAGAGGCCCGAGAAATGCTCCAGACACATGTCTTTATAATGTGGGAGGAAACCGGAGCACCCAGAGGAAACCCGCATGAACGCAGGGAGGATATGCAGACTCCAAACAGAAGGCAGCCCAGCATCGAACCAGAAAACCTCTTGCTATGAGGTGACAATGTTACTGCTGCACCACTGCGCCATCCAAAATTACTTCAACTGAGTTGTTATTCTGTGTTGATTTGAATATGTCATAGAGACAATAGTGTGAAGAACAAAAGATGATATCTTACAAATCAGACAGCCTTTTTGCCACTATGTTATACCTTTCATTAAGTCAAGTAGTATCAGCTGTACTAAAAGCACTGTTTTTGATAAGACTGTCCTGAACAAGTCTGTCACGAAGTATCCAGTCTTTATAAAGCCCCCTTTAATGAATGGAGAGCACAACTGTTTTCCTTTGCAAATACAAAATTATATGGTTGAAATTGCCTATTTGTGATTCCATCAGAATGTTTGCTGTGAGACGCAGGCAACCTAGAAGAAAAGAAATGTCCACTCCTGGCAGGAACGTTCTGCTGTGTAAGCCAGAAAAGCTAGGGGAACCGTACATGCCTGATAACTATTAGAAGGAAAACAGAACAAATAAGGAACTTAATATTATAAACTGAAATCTCAAAAAGTAAAATTAAGAAAAATTAGTTAAATAAGAGACAGAAATATATGGGTGATAGAAAGGTTAAGGGCTTTTAAGCACTCTGTAGATATACTACAGTGAAAATGAAATAGCTAAGAAAGAACTCTGAACTGAAACTAGTAAGTGTGGTTAAAAGTAATAAAAAGGTTATTTCTCCTGCTTAAAACAGCAGAGTAAGGGACCCATCGAGGAAATAATCTTAACAGATGTCAATGGTCATGATATGTACAATCTCTGATACAGTTTAAGGATGACATCAAGAAATCGGTGTTTATGAATGCATTAAAAAAGATGCAGTGACTACTGTTCCCTGGAGTAGAAGGCTCCATTAAAGGTGGTAACCTATACAGATTACGAAATTATCCTTGCTCTGTACTGGAATATATGGCCTTGGCAAGTTCTGTTTCTAGCTGTTGTGTGATGAATAAGATATAAAAGGAAGTGTCCAGACTACATCTGTGGTTTCTACTTTTCCCTCTCTGAGGAGTTTTAGTAAATTAAATTTTACTACTATTTCTTATTGGAAAGTAAGTGATATGATTTTACTAGTTAGTACCATCTGATATACGCATTTGTTCCTTTTTATGGATCTTAGTAGAGTGAATACTAATGTAAATCTCTGGGGATCCAAAATGAACCCCCAGTGGATTCCTTGTGTTAATATGGGGTGGAAGAATTGATATGGCAAGATAATTTGGTCCCAGTAGAACACCTGTTTTTTGTGCTAGGGAAGAACAAACTACTGAGAATTTGAATGTGCTGGATGAATGTTTAGGAAAATTATTTTTTTTTAATCTGGTATGGCCTGATCTTTGGGAACATGTTTAATTTAATTCCTTACCAATAGTAGAGAAGTAATGAAGGCAATTCATATGCTGAGGTGTATAGCAAGAAATGTGGATTCTACAAAGGTGGTGGTCCTAGTACCACTAGAAAAGACACTAGTGGAATTTCACTTGGTGCACTATGTACAGTTCTGAAAGCTGCATAAAAAAGGCAAACACTTTAGAAAAGGTAGTGTGGCTTAAAGAAGCGGAAAATATAACGAGAAGCTAAGAGAAATGGAACTGCATTCTTTATGAGAAAGAGTGTGAATGGAAGACAAGATATGGGCACATTTTAAGGCAATAGCAGCAGGAACATGAATGGAAATCAGATTGATTCTAATTAATTTTATTTATTAATTAATTTATCTATTCTTTGTTAACAAGGTTAGTCTCACTAAGCCAGAGGCTTCTTTTCAGAGGAGATCCAAGGTGGTGACGGGGGAAAATTTGGCCATGCCACTAGGGATATTCCCCTACTCTTTTTGATAAGTGCTTTATAACCCTTTATGTCCACCTGAGCTGCCACACACTTGGGCAGATGGAACCTCAGTGTTGAGTGTCTCATCTGAGGGATGCAAAAAGGCCAAAAAATTGCTGTTTCAAGAAAATGATTATGAGATTGTAGAACTCACATATTAAAAGAAGGGCCTATACAGAAACCCATGAAGGGTTACAAAGCGACATGAGATGACCAGGTCCATTATAACTGAGCACAATTAGGTTTGATTAAAAAAAAAGTTTCAGTGATTTCTATTTGTGGTATAAGTTGTCTGAGTGGTGAGAACCCCCTGACCCCCAATGTTGGGGGAAGATCCTCTCCACACCCCCAGTTAAATATAACCAGCTCTGCTGGTACTGACTTGGGATTCAAAAGTCAGATATAAAATCATAGTGCCAGTCAGTAGAACTTGTGACTGAGATCATTTTATCAGTGCTGGAGACACTGGACACCATGATAATAGTTGTGTAGTGTGGCAGTTTTCTTACTAGATGTGGAATACTTTTTACTATTATTATTGCCAGTACTTCTCTCTGCTGTTTAGAAGATGTCATTGATGCACCCAGATTTCAGATTCACACAGAAGAGTAGGGATAATAACTACACTGCATATCTGAATCACGGCTTCTTTTCTTAGGTCACAATTGATGAGGATGCACCAAAGAAAATTCAAGAGGAAAGCATTATCCCACTGAATCCTGTACTTCTTCTTGTTTTGTGTGTTCAGTGTTAGGACATGTTACTAATTAAACTTCTGAAGGGCGTGGTTTTCTCCAGGGTCTGGTTGTTAGTACAAAAATTGCAGATCATTCTTAAGGCTAAAAGTAGGCTACTAAGATACCTTGATCTTCTTGATGTTAAGCAAGAAACCTGCACTTTGAGAAGTTTCTGTGAATGTATTTGTGAATGTATCTAATGAAACTTGGAGATCGTTTTTCATGTGTGTGCAAGAATGGTGCAATGAAGAGAGAAATGGATATTAATTACAACTAACTGCAAAGCTTTGGTTAATAAATGTTAATAGTCAAATCTGAAGAATCTGCTAGTGACTGTGTTTTATGCCAGTTTCAGTAGGAAGGTGGCCTTTAGTGAATATTAGGATGACTGATAAGAAGATGGAGAACACAAAGAGGGTGGTGATCTGTTCTTGTATGACCCAAGTTTTAATAACGCACTGGTCTGTCTTTCAACATCACAACAACAGTACTGATATTCCTCAAATCCTCTGTAATTTCTAGTTACTTTATTTTCCAAATTTTAAAATGAATCTGTAGAGCTTTGGTACCAGGTATTTTCTCCCTGAACCTCAGTGTGGTAGAAGTTTCTCTCCACATGCCATACTATACATAACCAGTTCTGAAGTCATAGCAAACTAGGTAGGACATGTGTTTGATTAGACTGCTTTTGATTGCCTTTAAGATTAAAGGTTTAGATTCGAATAATCCTATTTAGTTGAATTTTGCTGCAGACAATCAATGTGCTTCCCATGGGGAAAATGGTAGGGGACTAGAAACGGAAAGGGAGAAGGAGGATCTGCACAAAGGTTAAAGTAACTAATAAACAGCAATTTTGTTTGAGAATGCTATTATATATGTTTGCAATTATTTTTTCTTGCAATATGCTGTGATGCTCCTGCCTCAATCCTCACCACTGCAACACTGGGGAATGAGGATAACAAATACACACACAGTAAAGTGCAATTTCCCTTAAGAACACACAGAGACCACAGTCAGTCTGGCGCTGGTTTCTCCCTCTTTCTCCAGATCCCCAATAAGACTCCCCACTGGAACAGCTATAGAACTGAGTCCTTAGCCAGGATTCCAAGCCAAGTCCTCCAACACTCTCTCTGTCCAACCAGTGCTTTGTGTCCCCGCCCAAGTAGCTGACACACACACACTCTTGGAGATTTGTTTTATACACACACACACACACACACACACACACACACACACACACACACACACACACACACACACACACACCTGGGAAAGGCTGGCACAGGTTTACTAGCTATGCCCCCTTCTGCCCACACTATAAGGTAGTTACCACTGCTGCTAGAACCCCTTATCAGCTACTTTAAGGCCCTTAACAAAAGGTGTCCAATCCTACTGTGTAATGATATTATTAATCCAAATGGTAGTTTGACCAAAAGTCAAGGCTATTAGGAGTGGCCCACAGTGTCACCAAACAAATATGCAAGTACTCTCAGAGCTTAAATATGTCTCACAAATATCAGCCACAAAGACAGGTTTAAATATATTTAAAAATTAATAAAAGAACAAGAAAATACTCAATAAATTATCACAGTAACTTCAAAGTTCAAAATCACAGGAAATATTTAAAACAACATTGCAGGACAGTCTCAAATAAATACAGAAGCAGCTAAACTAATCATAACTATTTTCCTAACTATATCTAAAAGAAATTACTGTACCCTAGTTAATTTACTTACAGCAAGGCGAGTGCAGAGGTGGTGAGTGGATGTTCTTGTTAGGTCAAAGACAACATACAAAATGCCCTCTCTCTCTTTCAGAGAGTTCTTAAATTAATATCTCAAATATTGCTGCTGGGATACTTGCAGCATGATACCACTTTTTGTCACCTGACTTCAGTTCCCAGGCTCACAAACAACCCCCACTGATGCAGCATCTAGCATCTCCCTGTGAAAATACATAGCCTTCAGATGTTTGCATCTGCTAAAATATATAAAACAATAAAATACTTACAATATAATGCTGAAGGCTCCCTAGTTCTAGACATCCTGTCTCCTTGCTGCATTGAAACTAACCTTTATAGCACAATCATAAAACAATTTAATTTCAACTATTTTCCTGAAGTTTTGCAAGTTAATCCTCTATGTTCTAGTTTCCACTGTTAAAACATACACATTTACACAGGTACAATAGTTTATATACATTTCTGTTCTTATCCAGTAGGGTACACTGTGGTCACATCCTTAAGCTCAGCACTTTACACATACCAGCAGCTTGATATACAGGCAACATACAGTTCTAACATAGAACACAAGCAATTGCATCCTGCTGATATTCACAAATGACATATAATTATTTACAAAATTCCAGATGCTGACATTATTTCCTTTTGTGACCCCCCCCCCCTGAAAACTCAAGCTAGTTTTTCAAGTGACCCTTGAAAAAATGTTGCTTGAGAGATATGACTATCTTGGAATACATTACCCCATTCCCTGTCTTGAGATTCCAGCTACCTTGCCATTGCTGACCCCAGTACAGTGCTGCACTGTTCTATCATATGCCTGCAATAGTAGGATCCAACATAGTAATTTGGGATTTTCCTGGCTGGCTCCCTGTAAGCCATAGATCCCCTTCAGATTCCTCCTGCCTCCTACTGCCAGTACTTAGCACAAGGGCCTCCCTGTCATGGTAAGGTTTCATCATGTTAACATGGTACAGTTTATGCCCCTGCCTGTTGCCTAGCAGCTCTACCATGTAGTTAACATCACTGACCTTCCTTACAACCTTGAAGGGTCCCTCCCAAGCTGTGTGTGACTTGTTGTGTCTGACAGGAATGAGAACCATTACCTGCTGCCCCACAGCATACTCTCTAGCTTGAGCATTCCTATCATACCAGACCTTTTTCTGCTATCGGGCTTCTGCCAGGTTCTCCTGGGCCAAGCCCATAATCTCTCTAAACCTTATCCTGAAGTTTAGAACATATGCCACAGCAGACTCCTTGTGTGATTTACACTCACTCTCCCACTCATCTCGAATCAAATCTAGAGGTCCACTCATTCTATGCCCATACAGCAACTCGAAGGGTGAAAAACCTGTGGATTCCTGGGGAACCTCTCTTTAAGCAAACAACAGATGCGGCAAATATTTGTCCCACTCCCTCTTGAACTGGTCTGCAAATGCCCATAGCATGGACTTGACTGTAGAGTTTAACCTCTCAACAAGACCATTAGTCTCGGGATGGTAGGGGGTGGTCTTTAGGTGCTTCACCCCACAGTGCTTCCACAGATAAGCCAGCATGTCTGACATGAAATTGGCACTTCTGTCAGTCAGTATTTCTGGGAACCCTACCCTGCTGAAAATCTCTTAACAAAGCATTTGCCACATTTTCTGCTTCAATCTAATAATAATCTACTACCACTAGGATATGCTCTTTCACTGTGGAGCGTGGGGTACTCAGAAGCCCCACAATATCCATAGCTACCCTCTGAAATGGCTCCTCAATCACAGGCAAAGGGATAAAAGGAGTTTTCACCTTGTCACCTGTCTTGCCTATCTTTTGGCACTGCTCACAGGTCCTGTAGTACCTTGTTACATCTCTGGAAATCCCAGGCCATTAAAAGTTATGCATAATATATCTCTTTGTACATTTTATGCCCAAATTACCTGCAAAGGGAATATCATGGGCTATGGCTAGAAATGCCAGATGGTAGGCTTTAGGCACTACCAACTGCTGTATTCTCTCACCCTCTAGCCCTCCCTCAGGGGTCCACTCTGTATACAGTAACCCTTTGTCCCAGTATACAGATCCTCCCCTTTCCTTGAAAATCAGGTGCTACACTAGTTACCTCCATCAGGCCTTGTAATGTAGGGTCTGAGAGCTGAGCCTGTCTCAACTCTCTCTTTGTAACCCTTCCCAGCTTCCCTTCCACAAGATGTCAAGTATTGTCTGACAGCGTTGCCTCACTGTCAGCCTGGGTACTACTACTCACCTCTGCCCTTGCAGTCACTCTGTCCAAGGGAACATCAGTACCGACAAGCAGCTGTGGCTCACCTTCAGTCTCAGTGCTACAGGGTAGCTCCCTCCCTGAAGTAACCAGCTCACCAGTCCTGGCTTCAAGTGTGCGGTTTGTCTGGGTCTCACCCAGGCAACCAGACTCACATGCTTGTCTCGACACCTGACTGCATGTAACTGCATGCACACAAAGTACTGCATTATCAAAATCATTCCATATCAGGACATCTGCAGGGATATCCTCAAAAACACCTACCTGCTTGCTTCCTTTTCCACCCTCCCAGTTAGGGTGAACCCTAGCCAAAGGTATTTGGAATGGGGTCGCCCTGACTGGAGTAGACTGCCCAAGCAAGTAGTGCTCCTCTTTAACCATTTCAGGCTTCACAATGGTTAGGTCAGAGTCTGTGTCTCTCTTAGCAGTGGCCTCTTTCCTATTTACTAAGATAGGATATAACCTCTTGTGGTAGTTTGGTACCCTTGTCTCTAGACAACTCACTGCTGACATTCTGTCATTCCCACTTACTGGCTCTCCCACCTTTTGTTCCCCACCTTGCCTACATGGACATCTATATGCTACATGGCCCCCACTGGTGTATTTAAAAAATTTAACCCTTAGTCCTGGATGTGTACCTGGACTAATGGCATCCCCTGCCACTGGAGGACTCTGTTGGGGCAGTCCGGGCTGCCCCCCATGGGTTCCCTTAGACCCATGAACAGCACTGGGTATCCCTTTCCTGTGCAGTGATGCCTTATTGCTAGGTATAGGTCTCCCTTTTTCCCCAACTCCTCTGCTGTGTTGCATTCTCTATCTGCTAACCAGATTCTCATGTCCTCAGGCAAAGTGCTAAGGGCTTGTTCCCTCACCAAAAGGTCTGCTAGCTCTTCAAAAATGGTGATTTGACATCCACTCACCCACCTATGAAAATAAGTGCTTAGTTCAGCAATATATTCACACACACTTTCATCTGCCTTGCATCTATGCTCAAGAAACTAACATTCTAGCAAACAATTTTTGACAGTATTATAATTTAAGCAATCAGTATCAGACAATTTAGAAATAGTAGTTACAGCTTTACCATGGCGTAAGGGGGTCAGGAACCATACCCAGAGCCCTTGGTCAACATTATAATGTTTACATACCCTTTCAAACATGAATGAAACTATCAAAACTATCCACCTCTGTAAATTGTGGAAGAAATTTACTGACCATTGTTGCTTCTGGGGTTCGGGTACTCCCTTACTCATTACCTCCATGACTCTGGCGAGTAGTCAGCATCTCCTTTTTATGTTGCCTCTGCCTCTCATTTTCTTCAGCTTCCAGATGTCACAGTTCTCTGCTGCTTCTATTTCCAAATGTTTTGCCTCCGGTTCAAGTCTCTTTAACTCCAGATGGATTTTTAAGTCCTCTGTGGACAGGTTGAACTGTCCATTTTCTGAGAGTTGTACATCTCCAAGGCCAACCTGGTTGTCCTCCTGATTGCTGGTCTGCAATGCAGCTGTGCCCAAAGATACAGTCATTTATGCCTTAATCAGGTTGGCATGCACCAGTCCTTTAGCCTGGCACATCTCAGCCAACTGGCTCTTTGTCAGCTTGTCATACTCCTCTGCTGACATGCTTGCCTGCTCTTTTTGACTAACTAGGCTAACAGAAAAAATAAAATAATTGTGATATAAAACTCTGAATGTTCACTATGTGGGTGATTGAGAGTGCAGACACCTTCAGTGACCACTGTTCACAGGCTACAGGAATTCAATATCCACACTACTGAATCCTAATATGTGGATGTCCCACCACTACAAGTCATAATATGTGATGTGGATATCTCACCACTGCCCACCAATTAATATGTGATGTCCCCCACTGTTGCTAGTAGTGAGGACTGAAGCCCCTTGACTACTGGGCCAGTGCTGGGGCATCACATATACATTCAGTGTATTTTTGTAGAATTACCCTTAATCACCACAGAGTCTTTGCTTGCAAATGAGCTAGGAGTGCAGATTTTTGAGATTCAAGAGTCAGACATCCATGCAACTTGGCAAGTATATCTAAAGTTATTACTGATACCCTTGCCTTAGTGATGGAAATATGGTTTATTGAGAATAAGAAAGTATTCTATTGTGGTTCTCTTCTCAGTTAGTAAGGATGGTTTTCTGATTTATTGGTAGTACTTCTTTCAGCTCTTTAGATAAGTTTAGTGAGTCTCCAAGGTTTTACATCCATACAGACAAACAGAAATAATAACCAAACTGTATATTACATCTTTTTGCCCTGTTATCACAGTGGGTGAAGGCAGTCTAAACATTTTCCCAAATGAGGCACCAACATACTGGAGTTTGAGCTCCCTATCAAGATTCACTTTATGGAAAATGGGCTGCCAAGGAAGAGGAAGGATTTCTGTCTCTAGGATCTGATGCTCACTGATGGATTGTGGGAAATAATCTGCAAGGCTTTGATGAGGGTAACAGGTCATGGTGGTCATCTTCAAGTGTAGCGAGAATCCCAGACTCTGGTGTCTTTTTACAAACAAATTCTATGGTTTATTGGACTCAGGTAACTGGATAGTGGTGGTTATTTTTGTAACAAAAATATTAAGTTTGAAATATAAAACAGAGTGGTTCACCTTTTACAGTTAAAAAAGGAGGAGATGTAATAAAGAAATGGAAAATTATCAAGATAATATTATCTTGTGGAAAATAAATATGAAAGAAATTGATAAAAGAAAAGAATGGTATGATAAGATTATGGAAAAGTATTATAGGCTATATCCTTGGAAGGAATTAAATATTGAGAAAAGGAATGCTATCACTGTAAGAACGGAAAGATGTAAAGAACATATAGAGTGTCAGGATTTTTATATTGTGGTGAATTTGAAACCTGTGAATATGATTTTTTATTATGTAAAAAATCTAAAATATTACGGAAAAAGATTATAGAGATGAAGTATGTGAAAGGTTTTAAAGATGTAAAGGATTTTAACATGGATATAATTGAGTATCGGTATTACAGATACAAAAGTAAGAAAGAGGTTGAAACACTTGATAAAAAAAATATTTGTTATATTATGGTTAATTTGGAACCTAAGAGTGAAGGAAATCATGTTTAATGAAAAATTAGACTTGGCAAAGATGTTTAAAAAATATGGTTTTGTTTGTGGAAATTGGAGTGAGGCATCTAAAAAGCAATAATTATGCGTTTTATATGATGAAGCTAATGTAAAAAGAAAATGTGATGTATGGATTGCAAATAATGTGTATATATATATATATATATATATATATATATATATATATATATATATATATATATTGTAAATAAGTGAAAAATATGTATATATAATGTATATAAGTAGGAATGTAAATAATTACTGATTGTGTAAATATCTATGGATGGCGTAAATAAAGAACCCCTACTGTTTTCAATAGGTGCCGTGGGATCTTTTATATCCACTTGAGCTACCACCAACTCAAGCAAATGGGGCCTTGGTTTAATGCCTCATCTGTACGACATGCTCAAGAGAGCAACATCCTCCCTTATGCAACACTGCAAAGTCAGCAATCCATCTACCTAGTGTGGGAAAAGAACCCACAGCCTTCTATACCAAAGGTGAGTGTGCTATCTGTTGAACCCCTGACACAAACTATAGCTTAATGTAATCTTCAGCTACTTGCACCAGACAGAGTGTCTTTTCTGGAGACATTACTGGAAGTACTCTTTTAACTAGTGGAATTTGATGTTGAGTTTCTTTGCACTAATTTTGACTACCTCCAGTGTCTGAGCATCCAAGAGAAATGTGTGAGGTAAATGTATTACTACTCTGTTAGTCAATGAATACTCATTGGGCATGGTTTTTACCTGGGGATTCGTGCTTGCCATACCTGGAAAAGTGCTTATTATATACATTTTTAGTTGGCTGAAGCTTCAGATATTATTTTCACCTGGTTGAAGCTTCAGTCACTAAACCTCAGGGAGACACATAAGGAAGCAGCAAATGTTTGTTCATCTGTCAAAATCACACATGGACTTTTAATGTGAGCATCATCTTGATCCCTAGCATTAGAACTGACATTTATTTATTTTATTTTATATTTGATTACCGGTTTGGTCTGACTGGACAATCAGGTGCCCGTTTTCAGCACAGATCTGGGGACAACAGCTCCACATACATGACAATCATAAAAAAATACAAAAGCTCCACATACATGATAAAAATACAAAAGTCAGAGATGAGTACAAATTAATAGAGCAAACAGTAGTATATCGTGGCATAGTATGATGAGAAGTTACAGAAGTTTACAGCATATACAGTGTACAGTAGCAAAGGAGAAAATATAATGCAGTTGAGTAAGAAAGTGCAGTAATACTATATACAGTTATATACATACATTTAAACATACAATTAGTTATGGTAGTTTTTTTCTGTGTGTTTGACCTTTGAGTAGTGCCAGAGGAAGATTTATCTGAATGGTGGTAGTAGGGCTAGCCATGATCAGCACAGGTACATTGCCAGAGGAGATTGAGGTGGGCTTTTAATTGGGTTTTAAAGATTGGACTGTTGTTTTGCAATCTGATAACTGGTGGAAGAGAATTCCAGATTTTAGCAACTGTGTAGGAGTAGAGGGATTCACCAGCACTGTGTCTACAATTAGCTACTTCAAGAAGGCCTTTGTTTGTGGATCTTAGTTGGCGAGCAGAATTGTGAAATAGTCAATGAAGTGTCAGTACTTGGACTGAATTTATCTCCAAATATTTCTATCTTAATTTCTCTCTGAAGATATTGCCTAACTGTGATACACACCTTTATCCATAAATATGGTAAATTTGAAGTTTTCCTTTCCTATCTCCATCCTTCTTAACAGTGTCGATCCAGACATCTGAATCACATTTATCAATAACAACTGATGTCTCTAAGGAGAATGATTTTGCCTTTTTTGTGGAGTTGGTCAGGATCTTATCAAAGCATATGCAAAATTGTTCCTTTACATCTGTATAATTGTTAATTGTTGAAACAATGCACCAATACCACAGACTTTCTGAAGGTTGCTGCGCTTGAGATGGAGGGTAATGAGACATTTCTTTATGCTAGCAAGAGCTCAGAAAGCTGTATGATTCATAGTTTCGTAGGTAAGTAGTAGGCTAGCTGCCCTTGTGGACCATTTTAAGTCCAACTAATTTTACTCATAGGTGAGAATCAAACCCTGTACCTTATGCTTGTAAGGTAAACACCTTAACCATTATGCCAACTCCCAACCCATACAAAAGAAACCAACTCCCTTTTTCTGTTGTCAGTGATCAAACTCTGTAATCTGCACTCCTAAAACCACCTCCCTAAGCAGTAGGCCAGGGAGTAGCAGAATTTGATTATTCTTCGTGACATAGCTGACACTATGGATGCATATGTCTTCAGAAGGCTTCTCTTTCCAGAGGAATTTAAACACTCTACCCACTTTCTTGGCTGACTTTCATCTAGTCTTATTGTCTCAAGGCAGTGAAGTTGATTCTATTTCTTTTAAAATTTCCTGGAACAATAGCAGTTTTCTGTCTAGTAATTCACATTATTTACTATATTTCTGGTCCATAGCAGTGCAAATGTTTCATATGGCACAACCCCCCCCCCCCAAAAAAAAAATATGCAGGCTGAGACATCACTGTGACAAGAAATATCCAGTGATGCCACGTGAAGATGAGACATCTTAGATTTACAGCACATTTTCTAGCCCCTAACCATGTTGATAAGCAAAGAAAATCCTAAAAAAGTACTGTTTAATCACATTAGCAGTTGCCACACTCTACCTCTTTTCCATTCAAATGCTATAAATCTAACAGGTTACTGCCGTTGCTTTCACCAAAGATGATGCCACAACATGAGCAGAAGATGAGTGACTTTAATGACTGGCTTACATTTTGGTGTCATTCCAAGGGAATGCAATATTTATCGGTATGGGAGGATATGGATGACAGATCACATTGGTTTGCCAGGGATGGTCTGCACCTCTCTCCTCTGGGCTTTTGAATATTGGCTAAAACTTTGTCCTCCCCCACAGTGTCTTTGACTTTTTAGGCAATGCCAGACTGACAAGTCTTCCAACATGGCAAAACCAAATCAAGCAAATTTAAAGGTGTTACTGCTCAAGGCCAAGAGTCTAAACAAGAAACTCACCTCCATGCAAGCTCTCCCCACCCTGGATAATGTTGGCATTTATGTAGTTAACAAAATATGGTTTAAAGCTGTGGAAAGTACTGTGGCAATGCAAGGCTATAATGCTTTCCACACATTTAGGCCAGCTGCCGTACAGGCAGAGACTAAAGGTGGAGGTGTTTCAATCTATATCAATATCAAGGTCACCTCAAGGCTGGTCAACGTTTGAGCTTTCCCACATCCAAATTACCACAGGCAAAGTCCCATACCATATCCTTGGTATATAGGTCCCCCATGACACAGAAAACCTGTAACTCATACATAACCTTACAGGAAACACTCACTATTCAGTCCAATACCATATTAATGAGTGACTTTAACTACCTCACTATAAACTGGGAATCATACATAACCCCAAACTTGCAGACTCACAGATTCCTGGACTTTGTAAACACTAACACCCTGTACCAGACAGTCTGCAAGCCGCAAACGTCCCCCCCCCCCCCCAGTGTAATGCCCTCTCTGGTAAGGGCAGACTATAACGTTGTTTTCTTTGAAATACAAATAAATCCTGTGGCCCCAGCTAATCCTATAGAATTTAGGAACTATTCTGAGGCAAACTTCCTATTATTAAGTGACAACCTGACAACATTTCAAGCTCTCCCAAACCCTGAGAACACAGCTGCCTATGTGGAATTGTTCTCAGATATTCCATAGAATCATGTTAATAAATGTATAGAGATAGCCATGCCTACCACAAATAAGCTCAGAATAGCCATGCCTACCACAAATAAGCTCAGAACAAACTCAAAAAACAAGCCACTCTTGTGGAATTCAAACATCAAAAGGCTATACAACATAACAAAGAAAGTCATAGAAAAGTTGGGAAATACAATGCCCAGCAGTATAAAAGCTCTCTCATCAATCTAAAAAAAAAAAACAACTCAGAAGTAAAATCAGATCTATCAAAGCCAATTTTGAGGTAAAAAATAGCCTCCCAGCCAATGACTACCACAAGGGTTTCTTTGGCTATGTCAGTAACCTCAAAGGCTATATACAACAATGCCCACAGCTAACTGTGAAGGAATCCACCTACATGGAGATGAAAGATATGGTATACCTACTGGATGACAAATTCAGCTGCAATTTTAACCCCTCACCCTCCCAGTCACCTCTCAAGAAATACCACTGAACATAAACCTACCAGCCATCACTAGGGAACAGTTCCTAAAAGCAGTCTCCAAGATGAAGAATAAAATCGATGGGCCCTGATAATATCCCAGGATGCCTCCTAAATAGCAAGAAACATGACCTATCAGGAGCACCGGAGTCAATATTTAATCATAGCATCCAGTTAGGCTTCAAGTCACATGAATGAAGAACTGCAACAGTCATCCCTCTGAGTAAGGGGAGGCCTTCTACAGACCCGGGAGACTACAGAACCATTAGTTGTACTAATCTCAAATGCAAAACTATTAAAAGAATTATCATGGAAATTATTAATAAAGACATCGGAAACCTCCAAACACTGGATCCAACCCAGTTCAGTTTTGTCAAGGGAAGATCCTGCCAACTCAGTCTGGTAGATTTCTTCAAGAAGGTCACTGAGGTAATGGACAATGACAAAACAGTTCATACTGCCTACCTTGACCTGACCAAGGCATTTGATGCAATACCCCACTTGGGTCTTGTAAACAAACTCATGAAATTAGGCATAAACTCCTTTGTTACATCCTGGATTTCCATCTGGCTCTCAGATAGGATCCAAGAAGGAAGAATAGGGAAGTCCTCCACAAAGAAGCCAGTCACTAGTAAGCCCCACAGGGCTCAGTGCTGGGTCCTCTCCTTTTTGGTGCCAATTTCTCAGAATTCAAGGCCAATGTAAAGGGCCTCCGGCTAACCAAGTTTGCAGATGATTGCAAACTGGGAACAGTTACAGAATCTAGCCAGACACTAATATCCCCCAGGAAAGGCTAATACAGACAAATAAGTGTTGCCATAGACACAGTTTAACACTCAATGCCAAGAAATCCATAACAGTACCATTTGGGAAGTTGGCTACCCCAGGAAAACTGCTTCATGGATAACCCACCCCTAAAAGTAGATCCAGTAGTCAGGGATTTGGGGGTGTATGTAAATAGTATCCTGGGTTTTGACCAGCATATGTCTAAGGTAGTAAGGAAAATCATTCTGTGTTCCTCAACTTATAAGCAAGGTTATGGCTTGTTCAACTGTACTTAGACCACGTCAGACCCATCACTGAGTACAATGCTCTCTTCAATTTGTACCTGACCAGGCACAGGCAACAACTGGAACATCCACATATGTTCCTCACAAAAAGAATAAAAGGCATAACAACATATCCTAGGTGACTCACTTTAAATCCCTATCCCTATACTCTGTCTCCTACAGACTGTTGAGAGATGATCTATGTCTGGCATACAAGGCATCCCAGGATCCCATTCTGATTGATCTCTTGCATATCCACAAAACAAACATCATCAGAACTACCTAATTCAGGGAATTAAACCTTGCTTGTGTCATAAATAGGACACATTGGAGGGACAGGAATGTGTCTCAGAGAATACCCCTTATCTGGAATAGGCTTTCTATCCAGATTCCTCCCCTGACCCTGTTCAAGCATAACATGGACTAGTCAATGAGAAATCAGAAATTCACCCCTGGTCATTCACCTATGTCTGTAATGGATAGAGGAAACCTGTAAATGTTTTTTTAAAACAAAAAATATCTTTATTAAATTATCACATATGACATAGGCAATAATACAGTTACATAAAAGAAAACAAACCATACTGACATAATTTCAGTTGTTAACATTATACATCACTTAAATCTGTCCAGTCATTGTCAGTCAAACTTTACACAGCTCATACATATATTGTCCTCTTTTAAACCTTGTTCCTCCTCTGCATGTATTCTTCCCACAATTCCCATTTTTCCTATGTAATTTCCTTCTACCTTTTTCTAAAAATCCCAATTCCAGTTGTTTTATCTCTGTTAATGTATTCACTACTTCTAATAAAGTTGGTTTAGACTTTGATTTCCATTTTCTAGTAATTGCTTTTTTGGCAGCCACCATAATTAGACTCAGCAAGGCCTTACTATGTCTAGGCAATTCCAATTTTGTATCATAGCTCAAAAAATTATTTCCGTAGTTACACCAATTTGCTCACCCAGTATCTCTGACAGAGCAATCTGCAGGGAATCTTTAAAGTTTGCCAGCTCATTACACTTCCAGAAAATATGTTCTCAGTTACCTCTTTCTTCTCCATCATACCTTCAACATTTGCTGTCTACCTGAGGAAAAATTCTTTGGAGTCTATTTGGGGTATAAAATACCTATGTAAACACTTCCAGGGAAAGATCCTAAATCTTCTAGACTTTGTTTTATATTTGTTAGGCATACATATATCCCCCATTGTTTCTTTGTGAATTGCTTATCCAGTCTCTCTTCCCAATCCTTGCTAACCTCCTCTGATTGATTCTTATAGTTATAATGCAATACTTTGCCTGTTCTACTAATTATTCCTTTTTAACAGCAGCTTCTGTTCTAGATTCTACCCTCTAAGTTTTGGCATGCAATCAATCAAATTCTCCACCTGGCAACCCCTCTTCTCCAAACCACTGCCCTACAAAAACACCACAAGGAACTGCAACTATCTTCAATTCCCACTTTATTTAATCTATCAAGAAGATGTTACCATCTAACTCCCCAACTACCAACACTGTAATCTTTCCTAACCCTTCTCTCTCACCAAACTCCAGTACTACTTTTTTCCCTCAAACCTGTACCCACCAGCTACATTAAATCTCTACTCAGCAAACTAAAACCCTGTTCTCCATCAGCTAACAACATTCCTCCCTACTTCATTCAAGTAGCATCAAACTCTCTGGCTCTTCCTGTATCTATTCTCATAAACTGCTCCATCTCTGAATCTAAAGTTCCCTCTATCTGGAAGGACTTCTACACTTTACCTATGCATAAAGGATGCAACTCCTCAGAAATCTCCAACTTTAGACCTATAGCTAACCTCTCACCACTTTCAAAAATCCTAAAAAATGCATTCACAAGCAAGTCATGCAACACTTATTAAAAGAAAATCTACTTATCCCCACAAAACATGGCTTTTGCCCAAAACACAGTACTACTACTGCCCTCCTATCCTTCATCAACACTATCTCTGAAGCTAGAGACAACAACAAACTGGTCTCCTGCTTATTCCTTGATCTTTCAAAAGCTTTCAACGCAGTCTCCCACTCTCTCCTTCTAAACAAATTGACTAACCTCAATTTCTCTATCACTGCTATTGAATGGTTTTCTAACTATCTCTCTGATCGACAACAATCTGTAAAATGGTTCTCTTCTCTCTCCCCCACTCAGCCTGTAAAAACAGGTGTTCCCCAAGTTTCTATTCTTGGTCCATTACTTTTCAATATCTTCACTAATTAGTCTGCACATCTTGCCCTCAGTCATAACTTGTCCAATATGCTGATGACTCTACATTTATCTCTATTGCTGACACCCCCAAAGAACTTATTTTACTTATCCACTTTTCCTTTAACTCAGTGGAAACCTGGCTCTCCAATAACCAGCTTATACTGAATCCTAATAAAACCAAACTCTTACTTTTTCTTCCCTAAAATCTTAACAACCTTAAATCCACTTTCTCCATACTCTCTCTCAACAATACACCTATCACTGTTGAATCATCCAGTAAACTTCTAGGTGTCATAATCGATGACCAATTCAAATTTGATCTACATGTTAACAATTGTATCAGAAAAATACACCAAAAACTGGGGCTCTTATACAGAAATAAAAAGTTCCTCACTAACGAAGCAAGGATATCCCTCTCACATGCTTATCTACTACCGAGCCTAATGTACATCTCCCAAATCCTCACAAACCTTAACTCATCACTCCTTACTAAGTTAGAAACTACCTATAACAAAGTCGCCAGATTCGCAGCAAACCTAAATTATAATTCTCATCACTGTCTCTCACTAAAAATATTACACTGGCTAAAATTTCCCCATCAGCTTCTTCTCTCCTGGCTTCTGGTTATTCATTCCATTTTATATCAACCTGCATTCTGTTCCAACCTATACTCCCTTATCTCCTACTACACTCCTTCTAGAGCTCTTCGAAGCTCAGACCAAGACCTACTACAAATTCATCAACCAAAGAATAAAACTGGCTGCAACCTTTACAGCTACAATACAGCCAAATCATGGAATGAACTCCCACGGGAAATAAGGGCTCTCAACAATGTTAAAGAATTTAAATTGGCCACAAAAGAAAATTTGAACAGTCAATGGTCCTGACACTGTACTCAGCCTACTTAACTTATTCTCTTTCCTATTTTTTAGTGCAGCACACTTGCCTGCCTTAATCCACCACTTAAGTTCTGCCCTGCCTACACATCCTCACTTTCCTACTCAATCTAACCATACTCCTACTCTCATATCACTTCTATTTACTATTATTTTACTACAATTCCTTTAATCAAAACATCCCAAATATGCAGCATAACTTTCACAATCCTATCTCTAAATCAGTGTTGATACTTGCTTGTTACTGAAAACTCAATTTTACATTTGTCTGTATTCAATATAAATGCTATTTGAACATTATAAATATGTTCTAACTAACTGCTTCCTGGAGTTTTTTCTTCAAATGTTGTTTTTTGTACCTTAACTACTCTATTTACTTGTATAAATAAATGTGGAGCTTTTCTCCCCAGGCCTCCGCTGAAAAAGGACTATCAGCTCAGTCAGACAAATCCAGTCAACAAATGTAAAATAAAATAAAAAAAAATAATTAATTAATAAATAAAAACTCTACCAGTGCTGGTCTTTCACTTAGGATCCCCCTATTTTTTTTTCTTAGCCTATACTCTGACATCAATCCTTGATAGGGAAGGCAATCTGTATCCTACAGTCCAAATAAATTCTTGGCCTCTTTCCATTATTATTTTCCTTAAGGATCTGAATCCAGAATCCCAGTGCTCCCCCTGTTTCATCATCATTCCTTTCCACTTTGAATTATATGTTTCTGCCTGTACTATGTATAGGAGCCTTAACTGTGTAGGTCTGAAATACCCACTCAAATCGGGTAATCCAAAACTGCCTTGTTAAATTGGAAGAATCGACTTATCCCACTTGACTCTTGCCATCTTCTCCTCCCAGATAAAATCCCTCAGCTCTTTATTAATTGCTATCCACAGATTCTCCTTTGGTTGATAAAAATATGTCTGAGCTGTGTATAAAACTGTAGGGACTACAAACATTTTAACTGCTTGTATCTTGCATATCTGTATCAAAGTGCTTTCAATGTCTCAGATTTTTGTATTATCCTTTGTTTAATCCGTTCCCACATATCATTAGCTGCCACACCAAAATCCTTTTTAATCCATACACCTAAGTATTTCATTTATCATGTCCCAATAAATATTGATATTGCTGAACCAACATCAACCTAAAAATGCTTGACCATGTATGTCCTAGCTTACACGTACCCCTAAAATGACCTCTAGAGCACTAAACTTGTTGGATACATTTGGGGTGCATAGCTAGGCTTAAAATGACCCTTGTAGTCGTTAACCTAATGTATACCTATGAACCTGTGTGCAGTTTTATTGTTAGAAATGACTACATTCATTGGTTTGTCTGTTACCATTACATCATCACCACAGGGCTATGACAGGTTTTGGAATGATGGACTAGTAGTGGAAGGTTGTACAAGAATAAAAGCTGAAATTCAAGAGCAAATAGGGTCCAAGAAAATGGAAAATCTGCATTGTGCTGCAGAATGCATCCACCCACACAACTGTTGAAATTATAAGATAAAATTTTACCGTTTTTGTACACTAAATAATATCTGAGTTATTTAGCTTACTCTGTGGGCAGTCTAAGAGATTAAAGATTATCTACATACACTAAATGAACTAAAGCTCAGAGGCTGTGACTGGCCAGAGCTTTGCTTGTGGATTCATAAAGAACCTGACAACTTGGCTTAAGGCCTGCACTAAAAAGGCCCCGTTTATGTGATATGTTTATGTGATATGGAGACTTCCGATTCAGATACACATTAGCGACAATGAGGAAAGACCTCTTTATCGGCTAATATGCAAGCATGTGAACTACGAGTGCAGATCAGTACTTCATGCATTAGTTAACAGTTGCGGCAGACACATTGTGGTAGCACAGTTACCCCCCATTAGTTCTCTCACACACGCAATACACATGTTCAAACACAAACACACACACCAACTTAAACTACCCCCCCGCTACCTCCCAAGCAAACACACATTCACACATATGCCCGAGAGTGGCCATGCTAATATCAGCAGTCGAGCGATTCTCTTAATTGTTCTGCTGTGTAAATGTTTTACTACAGGCAGTTCCACAAGGAGAGCACATGACTAAACAGCATATTGCTCTCCCCTAACTTCCTCATTAGAATTTAACATAGCCCTCAGAGATGGCCCACCGTGATGCTGCATGAATTCATGCAAAAGCACTACAGGTGAACTGTCTCTGAATTCACAAAATTTACCAAGAGGTGTACATAAACGTTTATGCATTTGGCTAATAATTTATGTAAACATAATGCAGCTTCATTAGACTTCTATAGATAGAGTCGACAGCCACTTAAAAACAGCAATAACAGTTTGTCCTGGGTCTACACTGACCCAGCATATTGTTTTATCATTTCCATTTTAACTGCAAATTCCATTTCCACAAGTGATGGATAAACAAAAGTTTTAAATATCATCTGTATATGATTAACTAATGGCCAATTGTAATTTTAGTCAAAACTTGTTCAGAACAGAAAAGGCATTGCATATGGGAAGTATTAATACTGGAATCTTATTGATTCATCTTATGATTTCTCCAAAATATAAATTGTAGCCAATTGTCTTTTTATTGATTGTATGTGATTGCATTGTTTCATGTTTTACTTCATAAAAGGTTCATGTGTACTTCTAGCAGTGTAGTTAGAATGAACATGTGAATACCAGGCTGTGCATTTCTGTATTTCATAAACTGAAAATGCAGGGAGTGCATCTAATTCAGTTTCTTCCACTGAATGTCATTCTTCTATTGGCTCAAGGCTAAAATACGCAACATCCTGTTTCTTTGAGTTTTCAGACTGATCTGTAGTTGTAACAAGATTTTTTGGATAGCCTGAAATTTACGAAATAACTTTATATTAAAACATTTGCTTTAAATAAGTTTGGGTGCCATTTTACTTACTTTTCTGGTTAAGAGAATATTTACAAAGAATAAATTCAGGCTTCTTGATGGAGAAACTCATCAATTGAGTCAGAAATTACCTCAGAATGGATGAAAATGTCACAAAAAATATTTCATCAGTACAGTCACAGACTTCAAAAGTGTGTAGTGTTGTTTAAGTACTACTGTTTCTCAGCAGAGGTCCAACACACACCAGTTCTTGAATAAAACAGCATGTCTAGAATTTATCTGAAGATAAATTCTCCTTCCCCAGGGGAATTTTATTATTCAGAATTTGCAGAGATAATACTTGACATACAACCTGACTTTTTAAAATGTTGCTACTTCAGTTTCAACAACAGTTGTTCCTAAATACTGCAATCCCCCTAGCTTCAAGTAAAGAAAGTAATACTGACACTGATTACGCTACTGAAGACCTTTTACTCATTGTTTTAGTTTGTTAGTTGGGATATTTTGTAGACACCCTAATGTTTATGGATATCAATTGGGTACGACAACCCTGTGTTTCCAAAAGTCAAACATTCCTCTTATGCTGTGCTGATGATGCAGTAAGAAGGCAGAAACATGTATGGCCACAGCTACAGCGGTTTGGCTTTACTGGCCTGAAATTGTCCATAAATAGACATAAAAATAAAAGTAAAAGTAAAAGAAAAAGTCATGGACATTCAGAATTACCATTTAGCTGAAACACCTGATATCTTTAAGGGGTAATTTGCATATATCCCATGTTGCCTCTGATACAAGAGGTTTAAGGTATCACACAGTGGAAAGTCTAACTTTGCTAGCCTTTCTTTTTGTGTTTTTTAACCAGATGGTTTCCCTGTGTGACCTTTTTACTCATTTTTTTTAGTTTGTTAGTTGGGATATTTTGTAGACACCCTAATGTTTATGGATATTAGGTGGGTATGACAACCCTGTGTTTCCAAAAGTCAACCATTCCTCTTATGCTGTGTTGATGATGCAATAAGAATGTAGAAACATGTATGCCCACAGCTAGAGGGGTTTGGCTTTATTGGCCTGAAATTGTCCATAGACAGACGTAAAAGAAAAAGTCATGGATATTGCTTCAAGATGCTAGAACACACAACCCAGAATTAAAATCTATGAAAGTTAACATCTCTAATCAGCACATATTGAAAGCTGCATATCTTACTACTATGAAATTGGGTCTATATTAGATCACCGAATGCTTACATAGGGTGATTAATCGACCCTATGTAAGTGAAAGCTTACAATTTCGAACTGTCAGAACAGCGATTTTTTTCCCTGTTCCAACAAAAAAAAAAAAAAAAAACACTTTAAACATTACATCAAGTGTGAGGCTTCTCCCCCCCATTTAAATATACCAACTCTGAGACCACACTACAGAGCCGAAAACGGCAAAGTAATGAAGCTGCCAAGCCAATTCTTTCCCAGGGAAAGAATTTGCTTAAAAGCCGTTTCGATATTTTGCCGTTTCAAGCTTTTGAGTTTGACCAAGATGCATTCGAAATAATGCATCTTCGGTCTTCTAATAGGGAACCTATGAAATCATTATAGCATCTGTTATAAAAAGGAGGAAGGCAAGCCTTGCCCAGAAAGTACACTAGCTAAAATTAGTCACCATTGTCATCAACACCACCTATTTCCATTTTTCCATAAGGTTGGGGTGCCACATCATTAGTCAATTTGACCAAATCACCAAAAGCCAATGTTTACATGCCAAGTGGTTAGTCCTAAGACTCTCCCTATTTCTTATAGGATCATGTGCTTCATTTTGGCAGCCATATTGATAAGTGAGCTAAAGGAGAGAAGTAAGTTGAAGGAAAATCTGTGCAGTTACCTACGTGTTTATAAGAGGTCCTTATTCTGGTTTACTACAGAATAGGGTTTACTTCAGTTTCTTCCTACAGTGGACCATTCACAGATATCTAGACCATATGGAAAAAGAATTAGGAGCCTGAAAGTGGATATACATCCCACAGCACAGAATAATTCACAATCTGATGTTTTTCTCAATCTTTGATAAAGATGTTTCTTTTAAAGTACTCTTTCATCATCCATATTCCTTTGAGGGAGGAGCACTTCGGACCCTCCTCCACTTAGTGTCTGAGAGTACTTAATTACCACAAATTTGTCAATGCATCTCCTCCTGTCTCTATCTGATAGTGATTTTGGAAACAAGTTCCAAGGCAGAATTCCCTTTAAAGTTTCATCCCCAGTTGATTTCCACCTATCAAAGTATGTGTTAAAAAGGCAAAAGTCACTTTTATTAAAAAAAAAAAAAAATGTCAAAAAGAAGGTATTTTTGGTGTGTCAGCAGAATAGATGCACTCACTGGAAGCACTCCTTATCTTGGAAGATGACGATGTCTGTGCAGTCACAGAGACATGGTTTAAGGCTGTAGGGAGCACCCTAGCCATGCAAGGCTACAATGCCTTCCACAGGTTCAGACCTCAAAATAGCATGAAAGAACCAAAGATGGAGGTGTATCCATCTTCATTAAAGACTAGTACACTTCAAGACTGGTCAAACGGTATGACTCCCTAGAGGTACTCCAAGTCCAACTAACTACAGGTAAAACCCTTTCCATATCATTGTTAGCTATAGGTCCCCCACCATGAACCACGAGAACCACTCTGCCTACCTGGACCTACTTGAGTCACTCACTATACAGCCAAACACCTTGGTCATGGGTGATTTCAACTATCCTTTTATCGACTGAGAGCCATATATGAGCACAAACATGCTTGCCTTAAGGTTCCTGGACTTTGTTAATACAAATGCTTTGGAACAGATAGTCTGCACCCCCACAAGGGGATCAAATGTCCTAGACTTAGTACTCACCGACATAGGGGGTCTCTGCACTACCCCCTGTGTGTTGTTATCCCTGGTAAGGTCTGATCATATATCAGTCTCTTTAAAGTAGAAGATCATACCTGACCCCCCCCCCCCAAGAGAAAAAAGGATGAAAAATTTCTCTAAAGCAAACTATAACCTCTTAAGCAATGGCATAAATAGTTTCAGTCTCCCTGCTACCACTGCCAATGATGACTGCTACACAGAGGTGTACACAAATGCCCTGTATAAACACTTATACAAAACTATATAGACTTGGCTGTACCTGAATGGATCAAAACAAGGTCCTCTCAATAAAACAAACCACCCTGTTGGACATCAAGCATAAATAGGTTATACAACAACAGGAAGACACTAATGTCTAAGAACAAGAGGGAACCGACTCAGCAGAGGAAGGACGCCTCCACAGCTTGAATAAGTAAATTATATATCTTGTAAAGTCCTCTAAAGCCAATTATAAAGCTAAAATAGCATCCCTAGCTTAGGATAATCACAAGGCATTATTTAGCTACATCAAAAATCTAAAAGGGAAGGCCCAGCTTTGTGTTGAACTAGTAGTGGACGGTACCGCTCATACTGACCTTGAGGACATTGCCAACCTGCTAGTAGATAGATTTGGTGCAAAATTCACCCCCCTGTCCCCACCAGACATACCCAAAAGCATACCTGTTACCAGTCATCTACCTAGTATCTCCAAAGAGCAAGTCATATCCACACTATCCATGGCGTCTATGGGACCAGATCACATCTCAGGCTGCCTACTAAATGGTCTAAAACAGGACTTAGTGGAACCACTTGTCACGCTCTTCAACTATAGTCTAAGTACTGGCTTTGTCCCAGCAGAGTGGAAAACAGCAACAGTAATTCCCTTGCACAATGGGGGTCCATCAACCAACCCTGAGAATTATAGACCCATAAGCCTAACCAGCCATATCTGCAAGGCCATAGAGAGAATCATCATGGACCTTATCAACAAAGACATAGGTGACCTTCAAACTCTTGACCTGACCCAATTTGGCTTTGTTAAGGGTAGATCATGCTTATTAAACCTGGTGGATATTTTCAAGAATAACACCAAAGGCTTAAATGAAGGCAAACCATTACACACAGCCTATCTTGACTTAGTCAAGGCATTTGACACAATCCCCCACTCCAGCATCATTGAGAAACTCACCCAGCTGGGAATTAACTCATATGCCCATATGTCACTAGATGGGTAGCCGATTGGCTCATTGACAGAACGCATACAGTCAAAGTTGGGGGTTCCATCTCTACCAGCAGACCAGTTATGAGTTGTGTACCACAAGGATCTGTGCTGGGCCCCCCCTACTTGGAAATACAATGTTAAATTGGTTTGCCCAAGAGAAATGGACAATATGATAATCAACAATAGAGATGAGTGCAGGGTGGCTTCATCTCAGACTTATGAAAATTGTACCTCTCAGGAAACGAATACACGAGCTATGACACAAGGTATGGAAAATGGACATGAATCAGTTACTGATGCACATATTTTAAATGAATGGTTAAATGCACCAACTTCCCTGCAAACAGAAGTGGCCAGTGTCACCTCACTCATCCTATGGAATGGGAGGCAGCCTTGGCTTGCTACAATATGGAGACTATTAGCCTGGCCAGCTGTATTCTGCATGAGCAGTGAGCCACTCTGTCAGGAGATTGCATATGTGTGGAAGCACTCTCTAATGAAGACAGATATTACAGAGCTGGTAAGGTGCTGCAAGGGGGTTGGAGTCAGGGCATATTTGTTGGCAAGCAGTATGCCACTGCAAAAATGTACGTGATCTCCTTACCAGCCCTGGATAGGGGTCGGGTAAATTAGGGGAGATGAAGGCAGATCTGGTAGACACATTGAACAAGGAGAGGAGCTGGTGGTAGCTGATGGTTAGCTGTGGGAAGAAAAAAAATCTTATTGTGCAAGGGAAATTTGCATTTGAATCCTCTCAAAAGAGATGTAGTTCTCCTTGGATTTGATTTCCTTTTGCAAACTTTGAAAAAAACCCATCCACATATTTATCATTTGTGTTATTGTTTGACTACCCCTGAAGCACCTGTCAAAGAAAAGTTTTGTTGCTCACAGTTTCTGTGGCTAGGACATGGGCAGTATTGAAACTTCAATCTTGTATATGCTGAGAGCCTTCTACAATCTTACATTAGGCTATGGTAGCTGTGCCTACAAATATTTTATTGTCAAAGTCACATCAATTGCCCTGAATCAAAAGCCCCAACGTCCTTCTTTGATTCTCTTTCTAAGTATACTGGGGAACAAATCCTTCAATGAATGGACATTTAAAGAAAACTGTTCCCAGACACAAACTATATGAAACTCTGACCAACTCTGTTTGCAACTAACAAAACATGTCCCACTAAGCAAAGACAGCATTCCAAATGGGTAGCAGCTGTCACCAAAATTTGTTACAAAAAGTAAGCCTTATTAAGAAGTAATCAGAGCTATTTCACTAGGACATCAGTCACACTCTCAGTTTTCTTCAGAGGTGTGACATCTGTGGCCATCTGTGACGCAGCCAGGTGGTCAGTGTGGGTCATATATTTGCCAAAAATGATAATATGAACTTGGTGCCCAAAGACAGAGGTGGGCCTGATACAGTAGTTGCCCAAGAGATCCTTGCTGAAGCTTCCATTCAGATTTTTTTAATCCTTTTATTAAGAATTTTATGTATTAGATCTGTGCCATCACATTGCATATTAATCATAAACAGAATTAATGGACACAAACTGCAATCAAGTTTTTGATATACAACTTGTTATTTTGTCAATTTCAGTCCAGGAAAGTGGTACAAAACAGTACAGCTGTGTGAGGTGCTCACCATAACAGCAGATACTAGAAGTGTACTGTTCTTCTCAGTGGCAACCCTCTCCTATCTCCCTAACAGTCTCTTCTTTTGCCTCAGGATATTTTTTGTGCAGATAATACCGGTACTATACAACAGTGAAAGTGTGATACAATATGATACTCAGGCCTATTAAGTCTTGGGCTAACCACTAAAACTGGGTGAGCCTTTGGCTAGGAAAAGGTCCTAGCTGCATGAACACAGAGCATATCAGCTGAACTCTATGCGTGGTGAAGTGATGGCTGCAACTTTTACAGCCATGTCTTACTTCTGTTTGACTGCCAGAATCACAGCAGTGTAACTGCAGGGAACTAAAGTATGATGCCTGTACATTTTACTCTCTGTATCATATTGAATTCTTAATGAATTTATGGATGCCATACTCCACTAAAATATAAAGTCTGTAAATTCCAGCTTTAGGGACAGAACAAAACAACAGTCAACTGTGGTTTTCAAAAATTATTTTCATTATTTTGGAATGCAGACTTTCAGGAAGTTGGCATTTTATAGTAAAATCTTCTGAAACAGACATATTCAGTAGTAGCTGATGGAGGAAATCTTTCAGGGTCTAATATAATCACTTGAGAGCAATATTCTAATGATACACTTGCTTGCTGCCACTTGCTCGAACAGGCAAGTACTCAAACTTCCCATACATATCAAGCAGAGCACCTCACTGGCCCTCTTCAAGAGAAATCTTGATGACTGGATGGGAAATAGAAAGTTCAGCCCAGAGATCACTCCAGTGGCTCTACTTGATAGAGGCACTGGGAACTAACATCAGGCAGCACAATGCCAGGGGACTTCTATGGGCTAGGCTTGTAAAGGCTCCAGGGCCATTAGCCTAGTACACACCTATGCACCTATGAACTCAGTCTCATGTAATAACCTAACTTCCATAGCCCTACCAGAACCCTAACTCTAATTCTAAAACTCTCTTCCTGCTCCTTGATGCTAAAACTCCCTTTCAGCTGCCTAAACCTAAAACTCAATCCTCCCTCCTTAAACCTAAAGTCCTCGATCTCTCCCTATCCCAAAAAGTCCCTTCCTCCTCCCTAAACCTAACATTCAATCCTCCACCCTAAACCTAAAATTTCCTTACTGCTTCCTAACCCTAAAGCTCCATTCTGCCTCCCTAAACCTAAAACTTTAACCACCTCCCTAAACCTAGATTCCTTGTTTGCTTCCTAACCCTAAAACTCCCTTCCTGATCCCTAAATCTAAAACTCCACCCACCCAAGCCTAAAAGTCCATCCAACTCCCTAATCTTAAAATTCCCTGCCTCACTCTCTAATACCAAATCCCTGCTCCTACTCCCTCATTCTAACCTTGCTCCCTCCCGTAGCTGCTTACCCAAACTCATATTTGAGATCACGTGTGGGCAGTACTCATTTTCCACAGCTTCTACTCCAAACTCATGATCTGATGTTGTCAATTTTCATTCTGTCCTCAACTGATGGGTTCAGATCCGAGCCCTCGGATCCGACTTGGCCATTGTAAAAGCTTGTGGCAACCTTGAACTCTCGAGCTTCTCCCTTACCCAGAATGCACCAACCCTTATTACCTCAGATCTCATTTGCCACTTCCAGTGAAAAGATGTGGTTCTTGGATCTCTCCAGCTTAGGGTGATAAATATCTTTAAAAACTTATTTTTCTTAAATAACTTTTAAAAGGCTTGTTAATTAGTTTTTCTCCCTTACCTTATTTTCATTAAAATCTATATTTTCCATTTTTACTGTTAGCAGTATTTCTAATTACTATCCTTAGTAACTTTCCCCTTTTCTACACATTATAGTAGTCTTCCATACCATTGTTGGTACTTTCTTCTCCTTTCTTTGTTTCTTTCACTTTTCAAAAAAAAAAAATCTTAGTCTATAATTCTAATCTTGACTCTGTATTACAATTATTGTTTGTGGTGGTTTGATTTTCATTATAGCTGACAAGAAAAAGACCAGCAGGGTTCAAGAAATGCAGAAAATATGGTCAGAAGATACCTGTTTCTGACTCACACACTGTGTGTTTTTTGCTTAGGCTTTCTACACTCCCAGGAGAATTGCACGATCTGCCATGTTTTCAACCCTAGAGTGTTGGTAGATCTTAGAAATAAGCTTATTGTATTCTGCCACTAGATGGCACTGTGATACTACTTTGACTAGGAATGGTTGGAGACGCTCCCTAAATGGCTGCTCACCCTGAGACCTCTGCTGCACCTGCAGCTATTTTGATTACTCTTTCTACTACAATGGATCTAAAAGCTGTTCAAAACGATAACTATGCTGTACAAGACTCTCTAGAAGAAGATATGGAGTCAATTACAGACTCTCAACTAATAAGGGACACTCAAATCACCAAAATATTGGACTGGGCTGACGAGCTCCAGGAGGCTCCACCTCCTGCAGGATCTCTAGCTTCTAAGGCTTTAGGGCTTAATCAAGGTACTTTTGCCTCTGAAAATGCTTCAGACATGTTTATTACAGCTTCGCTGGCTGTTACTAATCCATTTAGCACAAATACTGTACAAACAGCTGCTTCTAATGTTATACAGCCTGCCACTTCCGGTTTCATGTCTCTGCGAGTGAAACCACAGTCAGCAGCTATAAATACAGTGGATTTACTTACTCCTGAGCCTTGTTTCACTAACGTTTCAACAGGAACCGCTTTGCAAGGGGCTAACAATTTAAATTCAGCACAAAACATTTCACAAACAATTTCCGTTTTACCGATCTCTACAACGGCTCTACATGCAGAGGAACACAGCACTGCTGTTTCTGGCTCTTCTGAGCCTCGTTTCAGTATTAAAACAGCCGTACAAAGTTTTCCAGGGGAAACTGTACTTAATAATGCAAAAAACAGCAGGGCATTAACCGCTTCCGCATTGCCGATCTCTGCAATGCCATTACAAGCATCTGAAAAGAATACTGCTGTTTCTGGCCCTTCTGAGCCTCGTTTCACAAAAAAAAAAAAAAAAAACAACACAGACAGCTCTGCAGGGGGAAAACACAACCATTGAAGCAAAAAAAAAAAACACACTTTGAAAACCGCTTCCGTTTTGCCGAACTCAGCACCTTATTTACATATTACAAAACCTTACCAGGCTGATGGCAGCATCTCAGAGCCTCATTTCATGGCGCAAATGGCAGGAAACACTCTGCAGGGAGCAGGCTACATTACAAATACCATTCAAAGCACATCAATAAATGCTTCCACTTTCCCAATCTCTGCATTATCTTTACAACAGGATGTGAATGATGCCATTCATTCACAGCAGGACAGATCTCAAAGAGACTATATAAATAATGCAATCCTTGCAAAGGAGGCAGGGACTTTTGCACACACTCCACCCACTAAGGATTTCTCATGCAACCACACTACTATTGCTGTGAATACAGCCCAACAGGTTGAAAGGCAGGAACATGAAGGCTCCATTTCAGCTAAGCCCTGTGGACACAGGGAAGCTGCACAAAACCATGCTGATTTACAACACAGATTACTACCTCATACTTTCCAACCCACATTGCAGAATTTGCAGGGGGGCAAAGGATGCTACAACCCACTGTAGCTCATAGGGCAGAACAACAAATCTTTAACAATACAAATATCACAGCAAATAACCATAATATTTGCACAGCTTCAACACCATCTGCTGGACTCTTATCAGAGCTGCATTCAGTAAACACTATGGGAGCTTCTTTGGTTGCACCTATGACCTCCCCAATCACAAAAAGTATAGCTGGGAAACAAGCTTTAATTGATGGCCATGCCACCAACTCCGTGAGGCCATGGCAGTCCATCCCTGCGCCAGCAAAACAGGGTGCACAGTCAACCTCTTATGCATCTGCAGCAGGAATTAATTCAAATACTTCACTCCCCACAAGACGCATAGTGCCAAAACCATACAGCAGGATAAAATCTGTCCAGGGCACACCGCTTACCACCGACTTCATTTGAGACAGGTTGCTGCGCCTGGCAGGCGTGCAACTACGCTCCCTCAGCGCTGTCATCCATATGGGAAAGGAATGTTTTACGGACGTCTTTTTTGAGACCCAAGATTCGATCTCTGCCTTCTCCACCTTTTACATAGCACATAGGCAGGTCTCTCCATGGGTGGATTTCGACATCACCCATATGGATGTACAATTGTGGAAAAAGCACAGGATTAATTTTCGCACTATGTGTCAGAAGACGAAATTCGTTACTACCTCAGTTGCCATTGTAAGGTAGTTCATTCAATACAGAAGACCTTCCACAAATCCATCCCTGGGGTTTGGGATGGCAGATGGGAGGCCTCTGTCACTATGGAAGTGGGAGCTTCGGGCATCCAGCATATTCCAGGTATTTGCTTTGTGGCAGGCCAGAGAGGCATGCTACGATATCCCGGCCAGCCATGCTTCTGTTTTTTCTGCGGGGATTTCAATCACCTAATTCAAGCCTGTCCGCTTAAAAGGTGCACACGTTGTGGCTCCCTGGACCACTTCTCTAAAGCGTGCACTGTATGGTGCACATACTGCGAGGCCCCTCACCACTGGACGGCTTGCCCGGAGGCCTTTCATTCAACTAACATGGATGCCTTTTCAAGCACACCTCCATCACAACAAGTGGATGATGCCCCTCATGCTGCATCCCTCATTACAGTAAAGGATCCTCCATTTCCCACATTTCCACCTCTGCAGCTCCTCCGTGGAACTCGAGATGTCATTCCACCAACCACTGCTCTCTCTGACCAACCTCATACCACTGATGCTCAATCTCAGGAGAAGTCCATCACCTCATTACAACCTCCAGATGCCAGGACAGAGCAGAATATGGATTCTCACACGACTCAACACCCGCAAGAAGATATGACACCACCACCACCGGTGGAACCCGGGGCACAGGAACCACCAGTTACAACGCCATCGATGGATCCCCTCCAGAACGAGGAACACATTGAGATAGAAGTGAACAACACAGCAGAAATGGAGTCACACCTTAATCCCACTACAGACGACCCTCGCACCTCCGGAGACAACTTCTCTGTCCAAGCAGCAGTATCCAGGAGAAAGAAACGCCTTGCTGCAAAGAAGAAACGGCTAGAGGAATGACGAGTTACACGCCAATACCAAGAAGCCAGTCGAAATGACAAACACACCAAGGGGGATGGCTAATATTGGGATAACCTTTTGCAACGTCAACTCCGTTGCCTCCTTCAGAAAACGATTCATGGTCATGGAATGGATTCAAAGCTTGTGTACACACCTTATCTGCATTTCAGATACAGGTATCTTGTCTGATACAGCCCGTACCCAATGGGAACACCTTTGGGATGGTCGAATCATCTGGTCACAAGGGCTGGATCGCCATTCAGGTCTGGCAATTTTCTACGACCCAGCAGTCGTCACGGTACATGACACCATACATATTCTCCTGGGCAGAGCCCTCCTACTGGATGTCTCCATCTCTGGACAATTTTTTCGAATAATTTCATCTATGCCTTCCCAGCTCTGACCGAAAGGGTCAAATTCTTTTCGTTATTAATTCTCTTTTTGCTGGTGGATTTCCCCATTGACGTGGGGGGTGATTTCAATACCCACCTCTTGGAGGGCAGACTTAGCCCACGTCACGATGTCAGGGAATGCTATAAAATCATGACTGTGGCTTGCCTTTCCTTGGCCCCAGCTCCCCTCTTTACATACCACAAGGGCTCCATCACAACCACCATATACTTTTGTTGGCATTCCCTATCCTTTTCTGTTGCCGATTATGCCTCCCACCTGGTTCCCTTTTCGGACCATACATCATTGCAGTACAGCTTTGGAGTTACATCCAATAAGTCTAAAGGCTCAGGCTTCTTTCGGATGTCACCTTTATTCATCACTTCTCCAGATTGGTGCATGATAGCCCAAGAACTGTGGGAGTAGCACCTTACCCTACACTCTCTTTATACCGATGTTGCCACATGGTGGTTGGATTTCAAATCCAAACTTATTGACAGATACCAGTGGTTTCTGAAACATTTCCATGCTCAGTTGAAAAGGGATACTGAAACAGCATATGACACGTACCAACAACATGCAAGGACGGACTTGACCGCATCTCTACTGGCACTTCGACAACTCTTTGACCTCAACAAAAAAAGAGTAACTGCAAAACTATACAATCTTGCTCACTCTCTCAAGGGCAAAGGAGAGGAGTTTCTCCCATATTTGGGGAGGAGGAAAATATACAAGGATTCCACCATTAGGGGCCTTCGTGATGTGGAGGGAAACCTCCATAATTCCAAGACCAAAATTTTGGACATAGTCACTAACTTTCTCAAGAAATTATATCAGGGCAAGCTGCACACTTCTGTGCATTGGCCCATTCCATCCATGCCAAATGAGCTGGTTGCAGCATTTGAGGAAGACATCACAATGCTCAAACTCAAAGAGGCGTTACAACTGCTGACCAGGAAGCATTCGGTTCCAGGCCAGGATGGCATCCCATACAGCTTTTATTCCACACTCTCAGATGATCAACTATCTTATCCGCACAAAGTACTTCTGCACTGGCAAACTCACGGATTCCAGAACACAACTTTCTTAAATGTCACCTTAAAGTCATCTGGAAAAAGGGAGATAGGACACATCTCTCCAACTGGTGGCCCATTGCCTTGTGCAACACCGATTTCAAGCTTTTTACAAAGGTATTCCAGCTGCGCCTGCGGTCCAAATTGCACTTGCTACTAGATCCTGTGGTCTATGGAGTCCCAAATCGGCCAATTTGGGACCTGCTTCAAATTATTAAGGCAGTCTCCAGCGACATGGATGCCCAAACTACATCACTCTTACTTTCCTGTGATATAACAAAGGCCTTCGATAACATTTCACATGAAGTTCTACAGCACATTTTAACTACATATGGCTTTGGCCCCCGATTCAGGAGCTGGCTCAACTCAATCTTACATGGCTCCACAATCACTCCTGTTGTAAATGGATGGATTGGCACGGCGGTTCATATGAACAATGGTATCAGACAGGGCTGTCCTATCAGTAGCTTCCTTTTAGCTCAGTTGGTCAGTGCCGTTTTTTACAAATTCAGAGCCACTCTACATCTTGCCCCCTTCTCCTACTCACACAGAGGGGTGCTCATTCCCCGCCTTATGTCATATGCAGATGACATTTTGTTCCTGGCAGAGGATCCCACCGTTTTCCATACACAATTTTCATAGATCTTGCAACCTCTCATTCAGGAAGTCGGGTGGACACTCAATACGGATAAATCCATGGTCTTTACCTTTTCGGCAGCATGCGGGCAACGAATACAGCAGTTGGCATGTACAAACACTGGCATGGACATTTTGGGTGTCCCTTTTGGTACCCCAGCATACGTACAGTGAGGCTGTCAACAAAGGATGGATAAAGCCTGCTCGCTGTTAAAATTCTGGGCCACATTTCGCCTTTCCTACAAAAAGAAGGCCTATCTGTTAGTTGGATCTTTTTTAGCCAGCCTCATCTATGTCTTCTCAATTTACCTCTTTCCTCCTGCATGGGCTTCTCCTCTAATGAGAAGCTATTTTCAATTCTTCTGGAACTGCCTGTTGAATCCTTTCCAGAAGGGAATAGTTTTTTCATCACCTAATAAAGGTGGTTGTGGATTAAAGCACCCTGTGCTTTTCCTGCACATCCTTTTTCTACACAAACTACTAACTTGTATTAAAGCCACCCCACCTTCCTTTATTGGACAGATATTGCTAGCGCCTTCACCCTCCTTTTGGCAAGCATGCCTCCATGGGAAGAGACAACATCTTGTGCCCAATCTAGAAATGCAAGGGGTACGCAACGTTGTACTAAAATACCGAATGCATGAACTGGACACGGACTTATCCTCCAGAAACTGGTATTCATAAACTCTATCTACATTCCATTCCATCGATGCCTTCTCTCAGTACCCAGCATTCTGGAAACATGGCATCCTACAACGCTAGCTATTCCTCATAAATGTCCCACATTGGCATGATTTTCTTTGGCGATGCTCGCTAAACTCATTAGCTCTACGAGGAGCTTCTAAATTTGGAGACATTTCCAATCGTCTCTGCTTCAGAGGATGTAATGACATTGAAACAGCGGGACACATTTTCTTTACATGTACCCAAATTAAGGGTTTTTGGCCTTTGTTCAAAAAAACTTTTCATGTCCCAGCTTTATTTCCTGTTACTTTAGAAAAATGTTTATACGGGAATTACAATATGTTTTGGACCCCATTCGTGACAAGTGCAGATTTTGTTGTGATATCTACGTTATATTTATTATGGTTAGCTGGATGTAAAGAATTGCATAATCCCTCTTTCCATTGTTCTATTGTTGCATTGTGCGCTCTTTTGAAGGAATGGCTAATTAGGTGAGGCTTTCAAGATGTTATCATTTAATGTTTATATACCAAACAATACTGTATGATGCTTTTTTGATTATACAATTGTCTTTTATGTAACTGTATTTCTACTTATTTTAATAAACACGTATTATTTTTGATACATCAAAGGAAGTATTGTCATTGTTCATGGACGGGTGTATAAAAGTTTTGTAACTTAACTGTTTTTATATTTTGATGAAGTTCCGATAAGGGACAAAAGCACTTAAGATATATGTAATTTATTTGTTGTGGTTTTAATCGGTTTACCAAATAAAACAGCTGCTGCTTGCGACCTTCTACCTTGGATTTGTTTTGGTTTTGGAGCCGTTTGGATTTTGTGTTTTACCAGTTTATTCTAAAGGGACTTTTGCCTTAATCTTTTGATGAAGCTATCTCTGGAGCATCCAAAGAAAAAAACGAAAAAGACAGCACATGTCATGCTTCTCTGAGCACCTCTTCTACTTCCTCCAGGTCCTCAGAAAAATCTATAAAAAGAGTTTCTTCAGATGCTACAGTTCTAGTGGATACTGTGAAGAAGAAACTAAAATACTTGGATCCATGTCCTGCTTCGGATTTGGCAAAGTCCAAACACCTATCCTTGGATTTGACAGTTTCTTCAGATCCAAAGTCTCTGAACAGTAAAGATTCGTCGGATCTGACGACCACGGATCACATATCAAGATCGACCTTACCGACTCTGCCTAGAACAAGATACTTACCTTTGTTGGACCCAGTTCCATCAAGATTGCCTTCCCCAGTTTGGAAAGGCCAAAATCTATGTCTGCTGTATCCCCCCGATCCTCTAGAAGTTTCAATAAAGAAGATGTAGAGAGGCTAGTGAGAAAGATCTTTTCATCCCAAAGCCAGCCTGCCCTTTTCTTGGCTCATACTCCATTGAGTCAGGCAGTCCTTACATCCACAACGCCTCCACTACCAATTCCTCCTTTGACTCCTATCCAGGTTTCAGAGCCCTCAGATCTGAGTCATCCGGCATCAGATCAGGCGATTTTTGTATCCCTGGATCCGAGTATTGTTCTGAGCTCTTCAGTCCAGTCAGTTCTGGAGAGCTCTTGCAGCTTATTCTACCCTGTCAGGTCCGAGGTGCTTCAGTTGAATTTGAGGGGCATCTCAGAGCCTCGGTGATGGTCAGTTTGGTCTGATTTTGGCCTTGGGGCAGCTCTCCATGGAGTGGGGATCAGAGGCTTGGCCTCTCGGATCTGAGTCCTTATCCCTCTCCAGGACGGTCTGCCTTTATGGCTTTGGAAAGAGAGAGCTCTGTCTGCACCTGAGACCTAAGCAGTGCCTCCCCTATTGTGTCTACTTGTGTTCTGCCTCTGCCCTTTGAGTGTCAACTATCATCTTTACAGGGGCAGCTGACACCAAAATGCCAGGCTTCCCACCGTGGTATTCTCTCCTCTTTTGATACTTCCCTAAAGTATCCCACTGAGGAGATCCCTAAGAAGAGGAAGCATATAGATTCCCCTGAATCAGTCACCAAGGGCCCAGATTTTGATGAGGGTGAGGGGTCCCCATGGTCAACTCCTGATGATGTCTTATTCAGAGACATCATTGAGATTCTGAAACAGGGAGGTGGCTGGAAACCCAGCAACCCTTCGTAGGAGGAATCTGTGCTACTGGAGGCTATTGGTACAGGCCCATCTACTTCCTAGGTGATCCCGCCCACTGACGAGCTCCTGGAGTTGGTCTCACAGTGGGCATGGAAAAAACCTGACACCATTGAGCCCATTCCCAGGAAGCCAGATAAGATTATGATACCCCAGAGACTAAACAGTTTTGGTTAAAAGGTGCCCCTGTTGATGCAATAGTCATGGCGGCGGCCACCAGAAAGGAAATTACTGATGAAAGTATCTCTGCTCACCACCAGACAAGGAGTTGCTAGCAATGGACAGATTTGGGAAGTGTGTCTATGCTTCAGCGACCTTTGCCTTAAGGTCTCTGAACTATGTGGCACATTTTACTAGACTTCAGTTGGATCTGATTAAGGAACTTTTAGGCGCCCTTGCAGGAACTGTGTCTGAAGAGGTGAAAGATTCCATCACTTCTCAGCTGGCAACTCTACACTCGATTTCCAACTCATCCATGGAGCTTATTTTTAATGTGGCAGAAGGAACCTCAAGGGCAGTGGGTTCAGGTGTAGCCATTAGGAGACACACCTGGATGCATTTGTGTGATTTTGTGGAGCCGTTTAAGTCTACGTTCATCAATGCTGCTTTTGTTGGCACCTCTCTTTTTGGTCCTAAAGTAAAATATATGTTGTCCAGGTGTGAGAAGGATGGAAAGACCCTTTCTGCTGTGGGTGTATGTTTTTCCACCCCCCCCCCAAGATCTTTTTCGAGGAATCATTGAGGTGGTGGAAAGATGTGGTTCAAGAAATCAAAAGGATCTTTCCAGGACACATGTGGAGGGTCTTCCCCCAGTAGAAGAGGGGGAAGTTCAAATGGGAGACGTTGCCCTCATGGCACAGGAGGGCTTGCAAAATCAAAGGTCCAGAGACTCTTTCTTTAGCAAACCCTTCCAACGCTCCTGAAAGGAGGCCTGATTGCCCCCCTATGGAGGCAATGGGGGAGGGGGGCATTTTTCCCAGCACTGGAGAGCCTGGCTAGAAATAACAAAATATACTATGGTGCAGAGGATCATATCAATAGGATATATAATTCCATTTTCCCTTCTTCCTCTAAATTACTGGAAAAATCCACAATGTTCCACACAGTCAGAGGGAAAAAGAAGCCATTCAAATACAAAAGCTGCTAAACAAAAGAGTCATCCAAGAGGTCTCCCCAGATCAGAAAGGATCCAGAACTTGCTCAAGATTCTTTTTAGTGCCAAAGAAAACAGGGCACAGGAGACCAGTTCTGGATCTCAGCAGTCTGAACAACTTTGTTCAAAAGACAGTGTTCCAGATGGTCACAGTTCAGTCCATTCTTCCATTTCTGGAAAAAGACAACTGGATGTGCTGAACAGATCTCTAGGATGCATACTATCATATAAAAATGAACAGATGATCCAGGAAATTCTTACGCTTCCAGCTAGGAGCCGGTCATTACTTTTTCAGGGCACTGCCCTTTGGTCTCACCACAGCCCCCGGGTGTTAACCAAATGCATGGCAGTGGTAGCAGCTCACTTGAGACTGCATGGATTCTGGGTGTTTCCTTACTTAGACAACTGGCTCATCTCTGCCCCAACCAGAAATCAACTCATCATGGCAAGAGAAAAAGTAATCCAGATTTGTGCACAGTTAGGAATAACCATAAATTTTTAAAAATCACATCTTCAACCATCTCAAACTGTACAGTTCATAGGAGCACTACATGACACAAGATCAACAATAGCCTCTCTTCTCTTTCTAGTGTTCAAACTTTAAGATCGCAAGTCATCAAGATACTTTGCAGTACCACAGTCCCAGCTCGTCTAGTCCTGCAAGCGCTGGGATAGATGGCGGCAGTGATACCTCTTGTTCCGCTGGTCAGATTTCCCATGAGGATTCTTCAATGGATGTCGGTGTCTCAGTGGTCGATACTTCAGCTACCTCTATCCACTCCAATATGAATCACCAACTCATGCAAGAAAGATCTGATGTGGTGGACCCAGTTGTAACAACTGCTACAGGGCCGTTTATTTGTCCCTTCTCATTCCAAAGCCATAGTGACTATGGATGCTTCCCCGCTGGGGTGAGAGGTGGGGGCACTACCTGGGAAAGAAAGTCCAAGGCTTGTGGTCCACCAAAGAGCCAATTTCAATATCAATGTTCTGGAGTTGAGAGCAGTGCTTTTAGCTCTGTAAGCCTTTCAGGATGCTCTCCTGTTGGGAATGACTGCAATACAAACAGACAATATGTCAGTGGTTTGGTACATCAACAAACAAGGAGGACCCAAATCATATCCCTTATGCTGAGAAGCACTAAGGGTGTGTCAATGGGCAATCTCTTCCAATCGCTTTCTCTTAGAAAAGTATATTTCATGAAAGACCAACATGCTACCAGACAAACTGAGCAGGTGAATTCTGTTATCTCACGAATGGTCCCTCAACCAGAAAGTAGAGGAAATGATATTCGCAAGTGGGGCCAGCCTTGGTGTGATCTTTTTGCATCTCCCCTAAACAACAAGTGCAGCAGCTACTTTGCCCTCACCCCTCCACAGGGGGAGTCACCGAGGGATGCTCTTCTTCAAGATTGGCCCCCCTGGTAGTGTATGCATATTCACCGATCCCTCTGATATCAAAGTTCCTTCAGAGAGGTGCCAGGCTGAAGACCAAGGCCATTCTCATTGCCCCTTTTGACCTCAACAAATTTGGTTCCCCTTCCTGTGGCCTCATTTGAGCCATCAAACCTGGATTCTGGATCCAGCTCCTGACCTGCTGTCTCACCAGACAGAAACGATTCATCCTGACCTTCCAAAATTCAAGCTGACAGCTTAGTTTCTCCATTACCAATAATAGCCAAACAACCTATGCTCTCTTCCCCTTATCACCAAATTTTTTTATCTTCCCTCAAACCATCTACAAGAAAAAGATATGCTAGCAAATGGAAAAGATTTCTGCATTGGGCATTTACAAAATGATGTGGACCCCTTTTCTGCACTGATTCACACCATCCTGGAGTTCTTGTCGTTGCTTTTTGATCAAGGGGCCAGTTCTTCCACAGTAAACGTTCAAATAGCAGCGATTTCCAATTTCCATGTTGGTCTTGATGGCTCTTCCCTTGCTTCACATAAACTTTGTAAGACCTTTCTACGTGGAACACTTCTGTTACGACCCCCAGTTAAAGATCCTACTCCACCGTGGCACTTAACTTTGGTACTGCAAGCTTTGGTCCTTCCACCCTTCCAACCTGCAAATACTTGCAATCTAAAATTTCTGTCTTTGAAGATATAATTTTGGTGGCCATTACCTCTGCCAGACGAATTTCAGAAATTCAGGCTTTGGTAGTGAAATCTCGGGTCTATATTATAACAATGAATGATCAAATGATCGAACGTTGTTATATCGAACTTAAAAGTTCGAATTCACAACACATCGAACAACCAGAAGAGCAATTTTTTTCCCAGGTGCCATCCACAACCCCCTACTTAAATATACCAACTCCGAGATCGCACTACAGTGCCGAAAACGGCAAAGTGACAGAAGCGGCCAAGCGACTTCTTTCCCAGGGAAAGAATTTGCTTATATGCCGCTTTCTCATTTTGTGTTTTCGGCATCTGAAGTTCGACCAAGACACATTTGACAAAATGTGTCTTCGGTCTTCTGATAGGAACTCGAAACGTCCATACCTACTTTTTCATAAGGACAGACTTACACTGTGAGCTAATGACCTCATTGTAATTTCCTAAAAAAAAAAGCTACTACTTACTGAATTAACCTGATGTAATTTTCCTAATGAAAATCTTTTTTTATTTCTGTATTATGTAACATTTATTTGAATTGTGCAATACGGGTTTGTACTATACAAAATATGTATTTAACATTTAATTGAAATGTATATTATGGATTTGTGCTCTTTCTGTACTGTGTATTTATATTTCTCTGGAGTTTTTCTCCCCAGGACTTCATTGAAAATGGGCTCCGTGTAGCCCAACGGACTACCCTGGAAAACAAACTGCAAATAAATAATAAAAAATAATGCATCCTTTTTGCCCAAAGTAGTATCAGAATCCAACATTAACCAGTCTATCAATCTACCATTTTTTCCCAAATTATACAAAGGTGAATATTTGTTGCATTCACTAGATGTGCATAGGCAATTGCGTTTCTATTTACAAAGAACAAAAGACTTCAGAAATTCAGATCAGTTGTTTCCTTTGATGAAAGGAAATCGGGCAAGCCAG